>NW_028153858.1:0-238553 GCF_964211835.1 Anser anser | reverse complement strand
ATGCCGAGAGCCTGGGGATAGCTTCTGCCGAGAGGCAAAACCCCTCTCTCAACAGAAGGGACGAGGAACAAAGCCTTCATCCTGTTAGCCTGATCTCACAGTGATACCCAGGCACAAAGCTGCAACAAGTAGCATTCCAGGAGCATCCGGCCCTATTGCTTCTTGTGCAACTGAATGGCCGCCTTCCTGAGCCTGTCGGGCTTCTCGGGCGTTCGACACCGCAAAGAAAAGGGAAGACGAGGTGGTGAGGCACAGGGAGCGAGCAAAGGCAGGGGCGGGCAGGGGCGCCCCGGGCACACAGGCCAGGTCCCCCCCTCAGGCCCCGAGACGCCCCCAGCCCGCCCACGACTCCTAAGATGGCGGCGCCCGCCCTGCCTGGTCAGGCGGTTGCACGGTTGCCATGGCAGCGAGCCCCAGCCAGCCGGCAGGGGGTGGGGCTCCGTTTGCCTGGCGGCTCTGGCAGCCAATCGGAGCCCGGGCTGAGGAGAGGCGAGCCCTGAGGGAGGAGCGGGAGGGAGGAGCGGGAAGCACTGAGGGGAGGCAGAGGCTGTGAGGGGTGGCTCCCAGAGCCCCGGCAGCGTGAGGGCAGCCGCTGCCCGGCCCTGCGTCGTGCCGTGGCGTGTTGTGTACCTTGGGGCGGTTCCCCTGGCCTGGGGACAGGCCGTGGGCAGCCCCAGTCAGGGGGAGACTGGCCCTTTAGCCCCGGCTGGGGTCTCGGAGCTCTTCTCGAGGACTGTTTCCTGGGAGAGCCTCGACGGTTCCTGGGATGGCGGAACCTCAGGCAGCACCGAGCGATTCTCGGAGAGGACCCCGATCCCCGGCCTGAAGAGCCCCTGAGCGAAGACCGCTGCTTTTTAAGTACAAGGGCAGTCTTTCAGAAATTGTTGGCCCCTGCCCGTGAGACACCGTGGAAGCTGCGCAGGGCTGTGGTGCCCGACAGGTAGGTACCTATCAGGTCCAGCAGTGGTACCCTCTTCCCTTACAAATGGTCTAGTGAAGGAGGAGCATAATGCTGTGCGCTGGGGCAACAGAACATTTGCTAAAGCATTTAAAGAAGTCATTTATACGCAGGACTATGGTGGAGACTATTAGGTCGGTCACCGAAAGGTGTGACATATGTTGGAGAAATAATCCGATAAACATGCAAAACTCCACTGCTGAGGGGCAGGCGCCTGGAGAGTATTGGCAGATAGACTTTACCGGACTGCCTAGAAAAGGGGGGCTGAAGTATTTGTTAGTCAAATTTGTTAGGTGTGGCCTGCAGCTCCCACAGGCCTCTCAGGAATGTCCCAGGAATGCGTGCGTGGTGTTTTTCTGGGGTGCTTGTGTATGCCTGCATGTGTCATCGCCTGGGTGAGGTGCTTGCCAAGAGGTTGTGAGCTGGCTGGCCTGGAGCCTGAGGTGTCTTTTCCTTGCTTTCCAGGGACTGAGGCTATCTGGGATGCTGTATGCGACTACATTCCGAAAGAGCTGAAGCGGGATAAGGTGGGCCGGTGTCGTGGGCCCTGCATGAGGCAATCCCTGCCCGAGCAGCATGGCGGTGCACTGAGACTGCCCAGGGTGCCCGGAGCAGCTTCTTGGCCAGCTGGGAGAGAAACCAAGGCCAGATGTGCTCTGCCTCTCAGGTGTTTGGCACACCCTAGGGCTTCCCTCTTCCCTGCGGTCTGAGTGGGGAGGGCGAGCAGAGAGAGGGGGGAATATCCTGGGTCCGTGCCTAGGACAATTGCTGGGAATCAGTGCCAGGTCTAATCCGTGTGCTGGAAACCTCTGGGCGCTTCTCTAGCCAAGGGATGTTGGCAAATGCTGTGAGGGGGGAGACGAAAGAAACTGAGGATGCGGCTCTTTTGCAAAGCTTTCCAAAGTGCCCCACCTTGCCCCATTGTCCCTCAGGAGTGGGCAGGGCACAGAGCAGTGTCCCCCTGCTCTGACAGCCATCCCTTTTCCCGTCTCTCAAGAACTCCCTCATCGGCCTTTCTGTCTTTTCTGTGTGCAGGGCGTTTGGGTTGCGGGACTCGGGACCTTTGGTGTTGTCCGAGAGCAGTTCCATGGCAAAGAAGGGCTGCTCTTGGTTCGAAGACCTTTCTTCCAGCTGGACATCGATGAGTTGTGGCTGGAGGAGATCTACTGTCCCACTGAGCTCCTCCCTGGTGAGAAGGCAGCAGCCCCCCTCTTCCTGCCCCATGTCCGGAACGGTTTGTTCTCCCTGCTCTTTGGAAAGGCCTGGGAGAAGTAGAGGATTGTCTCCAACGGTCAGGGTACAGCTTGAGTTCCCCCAAAAGAAACCGTGCCCCAGGAGCTCTTTCTCTTAGCGACCCTTTCTCTGGGAACTTGTTCTGAATGTTGCAAGCAACTTGGGCTTGCCGTGTCGCTGAGGATGTTGCTTCTCCTTGCAGATGGTGTCAAGATTGAGCCGCTGAAGTACGTGCAGCTATCGCGAGCCACCTCCTTCCCGCTGCACGTGGCGAAGAACTGCGTGCAAGAGACCATCCTCTTGTACTGCTTCCTCGTGAGGAACAAGGAGCACGTCCCCTTTGCCGTCAGGGACATTGGAGTTCTGCCACGCGAAGATGGTTTTCTGTGCGTGAAGTCTTATCTAGACTGCGTCAAACGTCCGGAGAGCGCCGCGGGCCTGGTTGCACTGCTCCACAGCGTAAGTTGGTGAGGTTTTGGGGGCTACTTCCATTTCTTTGGGAATCCTAGCAAAGGGTGAGCAACCTGACTGCTATTGGCCAGCCCGGACATGGCAGGCCAGTCAAATGCCTTTCCCCACGCTTGCCCCCTTAGCTGCTCTCTCCACGAGCAAAGAGAGTTTCTTCTGAGCGTCTGGATGCTTGCCCCTGCAAAAAGCCTGGCAGTGTTACTGTACAGCCTCCATATTCTGCCATTCTTGTGCCCGTGCTGCCGCGATTCCCGTCAGAGAGAATTGCCTGCATGTGGAGGGGAATTTAGGCTACCTTCTGTGGTGCTGCGGGAAGACTGACAACAAACCCCATGCATGGACATGACGGAAAAGGGATGCCATGCCTTGTGCGACACCAGGAGGATTACTGCCAGCAAGCTGCAACGGGTAGGAGGCCAGCCTTCTTCAAGCCCGTGTCATCGTTTGTTTTCCAGGTTTCATCTGACTGTGAGGAGAAGGCCGGAGGCCAAAGTTTCCACCACCTCGCAGGAGGAAGCTGCAGGAGAGCGCAGGATCAGAAGAGGTAAGGGAACAGGTCCCTGCTGTCTGGGGGTGGTCCCTGTCCCGTGCTGGCTGACTTGAACCAGGTTAAAAGGCAGTGCCCACGCAGCTGCTCGGAAGAGCTTCCTCCTTTCCTAGTTTCAGAGTGCCATCCTGGCAACCTGCTGCAGAGGAGGAAGTAGCTTTCCCTCCCCATCCTGACAAGCTGGGAGCCAGGCACAAGGCAGCAAGATGTGGAGAAGAAGCCTTCTACCAGGTGAGACCCCTGGGGGAAAGGAGGAAGGAGCCCCTTGCAGCCACACTGGAGAGATGTCCCCTTTGGACCCACCAGCCGCAGGGTGGCTCCTGACACACGTCCCAGCGGAGGCCGCTCTCTCAACGGATGGCAAGCGTGCAGCACGTTTGCCTGAGACTGGCACACCAGCTTCATTTTCCAGCAGGGCCCCGATCCTTGGGGGAGCTGAACGCAGAGCCTTGTTGCAGAAGCTCTTCTCCCTTCAGGAGCCCCCCCACATTGCAGCAGAGCCCATCTTCTTGTCTGTGGGAGCAAACGTCCCCTGCCTTCATTCTAACATGTCTCACCGTGTCTTAGGATTGCCGTGGCCCCATCTCCCCTGCTGTTTCTTCCAGCCTAAGGAGCTGTGATACCAGATGGAAAAGTTTCTTTCAGGCATTTTTTTCAAACGCTATCCCAAACGTTGTGGCAGGCACAAGAGAGTGCTGAGGTAGGGAGATGGCATGACTGGCCTCCTTACCTGACGGCTTTCTCCAATGGCTCCGCTGGCTCCCCAGCGATAACCTGTTTTCCACCCATAAGCGCACCGTGTTTCAGGGCCACAGAGGAGAAGCTGAAGTAAAGCCCGGGTGGGCCATAATGGTGTCTCTCGGATCCTGTCCTTGCACAAGACACCGCTCCCCTCCTTCTTCCACCAAAAAGGGCCTGGATACGGGCATCCCGAGCCTTCCTGAAGGCAGGTGGTGCCACAGCTTCGCGTTTGGCTCTCTCTGTCTCCGCTGAAGTGAACACGGCCAGTCCAATATGCCCGCTCGCTGCGGAAGTGCCGTCTGCTGCAGAGGCTGACGCAGCTTGCGAGCGCGGACTGGAGACCGAATTTCCCTGGGCTCATGCAGCCTCCTCCCGGCGTCTGTTTGCAGCGTGCTCCCCCCGTGTCCAGGCAGCTCCCCCGGGACGAAGAAGGCAGACAGGCAGGAAACAGCTCCTCAAGCCAAGTCCACCACCACTGCGCTCCCTGCTCCTGAAGCCTCCAGGAGAGCGCTGCAGGTACCTGCTCTGCCTTGCTGCAATGACTGTGCTGTTTGGGCCTGTACAAAAGCCTCTGTGTGGAGCGATCCCGAGCAGGTCCCTTGGGATGCGTTCGTCTTCACATTTGTTACCTCCTTCATCTCTTCCTCAGGAGACGGAAGGTGGCGTCCCGCACACCTTCCCTGCCTCTTACTGCCTCCCGTGTTGCCATGAGCCACTTCATTTTGACCAGGGGCCATGGAAAAGGAGCAAGGCCTTTCTGAGTCGTTGATGGCAGAGGGCTTTGGTCACCGCGGGCTGTTCAGCTGTGTTTGTCACGAGTTGAGGAGCCTGGCCTAGCTTCAGGGCCCCTCATCCTTGAGGGTCGAAGCACTGCTGACAGACCGGCTGAGGCGAGGGGGCAGGAGTGTGGGTTAGGCCTGAGGGACAGCTGAGACCAATCCTGTCTGCTGTTGTGTTTGTTTTGTTGTTTTTTTTGTTTTTTTTTTTTCCTCCAGGAGGTCTGGAACCTGTCTTCACAGTGGGACCAAACAGACAGCTCATGGCCCACGTACCAAAAGCTACAAGAGCAAGCCCAGGCAGCCATGGCTGCATGGGAAGCCTGGTCTGAGGGGGAGGACCAACAGATACCCCAGGTACTGGCAGTGATCAACACCGCTGAGAACAGCGGCGATCCTCTCTGCCCGGGCTCCGAGGGCGGCAGGTCCCAGGGTGGTGGGAGCAGGACGGGCACGAGGCCGCAGGTCAGGGCTTTTGCTGCTCCTCCCTGTGAGGGAGAGGTTGTCAGCAGAAAGTGAGGGATAAAAGCAGCAGCCAGACGTGGGCTGGCAGCGCCGAGTCGCCTGGTTCGCAGGTCCTGCTGCAGGGTCCTTTCAAGAGGTCCTCTGGGAAAGAGCAGCTGTATGTCCAGTCCTGTTTGATGAGAGGGACTTCTCCTTGCAGCGATTCAACAGCCAACATGCTCGGACTCCCCATCCTCCAGCCCAGCCCAGGAGCAAGGTCAGGAAGAGGTGGAGGAAGGCTGAGAACCCTGCCCCAGCAGAGGAGTTGGGAGCAGCAGGCAAGCTGGAGAGACTCCAGCCTGAGTAAGTGTGTGCCGGCTCCGTTCCCGTCGTGGGGCACTGGAGTAGCTCTTGAGTGATGTCAGGACATGTCCAGGAGCCTGGTCCCTGAGTCCTGGGGTTGCCTGTGACACCCTTTGATTCCTCCTAAAGCGGGCATGACCTTGGTTACCGCCAAGGCCTAAAACTCACCACAGGTTGAAAGGGTGGGTGCACGTGGCACCGCATGGGTGCAGGGTCTGGATTGTAATGGGTAAAGCCTTGTTTGTTCATTAAATATTGCTGATGGGAAGGTTTTCAATGGTTAACTGCTTATACCCCCAATGTCCTGTTGAAGGAAAAAAACAAGTATAGGAATTTCCTGTTAAGTTAACAATTGCAGTAGAAACCAGCTCCAAAAAAGGGCAAAATGGCATTCCCCCTCACATGAGAACACACATATCAGCAGCAAAGTCACGACCCCGACGCAGAGGAAGACAACGATCTTCATCCCCACGACCACCAGAGGACTGACGAAGACCCCCTAGCAACAGGCCTCGCAGTCGTAAGAAGACACCAGGATGTGCCACTAAACCCGGAACTACTAGGCTATAAATGGAGACTCTGGCGGGCTTAGGTGCGCGCCGTTGGCGGAGCAGGAGACTCCCCGGCCGCCCAGCGCTGTTTTACTTATCGCTGCTTGCTGAGTTGCTCAAATAAATAGAAATTCGATCTACCTTACCCACGATGTGTCGGGAATGATTTCTACCAAAACTAATGTATAACATGGATGAGGGGAGAGGCAGAAGGGGTGTCTGACAGAGGCTGAGGGATCCCTTTCTCCTGTTGTTGCAGCCGCCTTTCCCCACGAGCACTCCAAGTTTTGGAAAGGTTGGAGCCGCATCGCCATCAACAAAGTGTATTCAGAAATGTTGCGGAGGCAAACCGGCTGCGGCAAGAGCAGCAGCAGCAGCAGCTCCCCCGGTAAGTATCTCCAAAAAGGGATGGTGCTTCCCGCTGCTGCAAGGCCCATCCTTCCCCTGGGGGCAGCACTGGGAGAAAGAGGGCACGTCTCCGACACCCCTCCCGAGACGGACGCAGGCTTTGGAGACTCTGGAGACTTTGGGACTGGAGCTCCCTGACACCTGACGGGGAGCGGCTGGGCACCCAGAACAGGCTTTCCCATGTGGGATGTGAAAGTCCTGTCTGAAAACAGAGGGGTCCCCTGGATGGCTGCCTCTCCCCTTTCCAAAGCCGAGAGGCTGTCCTTCCTTTGGAGAGCGCTGACGCCAGGACACCTTGCCCTGAGGGGGAATACCTGTGCAGAATACCCAGGGTCCTCCGCTCCACCTGACCCAGCCCCAGGCTGGTGAGCTGCACCCCTGGGGACCCTGTCGTGAGCTCGGGCACGAGGCATCTGTCTCACTTCTCGGCAGCCTTGAAGCTTCCTGGGAAGCAGACCCCTACGTGCACGGCCCGAGCTAAGCCTGCAGTATTTCTCTGTGTTCAGCCTGTACACAACCTGCTCATCCTCTTTTTTCTTTTGACTCCCTAGCGCTAGATGCTGGTACCGCAGTGGAGGGGAAGGTGCTGGGAATGGCGACGGCGGCAGCAGCGGAGCTCTGAGCAAAGGGGCTGGGAAGCTCTCCCGCTTTCCACCCCTGAATGGAAAATAAAGAGCACCGGGGTTCTTCCCAAACAGACTGCTTGTGTCACTTCATCCACCCTAGACTTGAGTACGCATAAGCTGGATCTCTGCTTTGAAAGAGGAATGTGGGTTGAAAGGAGAGCTCTTTCCAAGGCTCCCATTGCTATGCCTGCGCTGTCTTAAGTGTGGCTTCCCGTCATGATGCTCATCGCTGCCAGTTGCGCGCATTTCCAGGGCAGAAGTCTGTGTCTCAGCCCACGTCCCCATAGCTCCCTCCTAGCTAGGGGAGCTCCGTGGCAGACCTGGAGGGGAGGCCCATGGGGACGAGGAGCAGGCAGAGGCATGGGGAATCTGAGGGCATGTGAAAGGACTCTCAGGGCCAGGTGTGCGGGTGTGTATGTGCTTGTGAACCCCGAGAGTGCCGTGTGTGTGCCTGCAGCAGTGACCTGCTGTCTCTGCCAGCCCCAGGGCAGGAGGGGACTCGGCTGTCTGTGCCTGTGTGTTACGTGAGGCCTGTGTGTGGGTGCTGTTGCAAGCAGCGCCTTGTCTGTGGTTGTCTGTGTGGCCGGCTGTATCAGTGTCCTCCCTGGGTGTCCCTGGCACAGGTGCTCAGCTTTTTTATTTTTTTTTTTCACATTGCCCTGCCAGTGAGGAGGCTGTGGTTGCAAAAAAGCTGGGAGGCAACACAGCCAGGACATCTGAGGCAAACTGGCCAAAGGGCTATTCCCTAGCATATAGAATCATAGACCGGTTTGGGATGGAAGGAATCTTAAAGATCATCAAGTTCCAACCCCCCTGCCATGGGCAGGAACACCTCCCACCAGACGAGGTTGCTCAATGCCCCATCTGTCCTAGCCTTGGACACTTCCAGGAATGGGGCATCCACAGCTTCTTTGGGCGACCTCTTCCAGTGTCTCCTCACCCTCACAGTAAAAATCTCTTCCTTACCTGAGTCTATCCTCAGCCTGTCTTCATAGGAGAGGTACTCCATACCTCTGATGATCATTTTTGTGGCTCTGCTCTGGACCAAGTGCAGGTCCGGGTCTCTCTTGTGCTGGGAGCCCTGCTATTCCATCCCCCGGACTCTGGAGGGCAGAGCAGAGGGGGAGAATCACCTCTCTCGCCCTGCTGGCCACTCTGCTTTTGATGCAGCCCAGGATACAGTTGGATTTCTGGGTTGCAAGTGCATATTGCTGGCTCCTGTTGAGCTTCTCATCGACCAGTACCCCCACGTCCTTCTCCACAGGGCTGCTTTCAAGGTATTTCTCACCTAGTCTGTACTGGTGTTTCAGAGAGCCCCTCTGCTCATGCATTAGATTGGGAGGCTGGGCATCTGGTTTGGATTGTTGGAAGCCCTAACTTCAAGAAGAATTCAAATGGAGCGTTGGACATGTAGAACAGTAAAGAGGCATTTTCTCCTGCTTCTGTGGTAGGCAATGGGCATAGCTGAAACACATCTGAAACAAAACTATTACCAGCTCGTACCGTTCCAGACAGACCCTTGATGATATATGGGTCAACCCCTGTGCTGCCAATTGTACAGACCTCCGAGTATTATTTTTTCAAAGGCAGTTAAACTTAATAAGCAATGACTTTTACTGGAACACTGAAGAAAGTCTATTCATCGAAGGCTGCATCTATATTAGGTGTGGAGATGGAGCAAGAATGTAGTTTTGCAACAAATGAATATTACAGCAAGGAGTATTTGTTATTGGTGCTCTGTGAGTGAATGAATGAAGTGGCCCTGTGGCTGCCACACCTTCTGTGATGATGGTAGCAAGGGAGACCCATGTTCCTGCTGGAGCTCTTTCTAGACTGTGAATTTATCCAAACTGTGTTGTGTTCCCTTGGAGGTATAGCAACAAGCAATGTAGTCCAATTGGAGAAGATCAGTAGATCAAAGCAGCTAAGGCTAAAGGCCTTACATATTCATCATGTGGTTCCAGCATCTAGGAGCTTTGGACTAGATTCGTTTGGAGCCATTGGACAAAAACGCCTGCAAACTTTGATTCAAATCTATCCGAAGAACAGGTGATTAGTTTGGGTTTTTATATCCCCTTTCGGGGTTGCAATACATTGATCTTGCACCTGAAACAGATCTTTAATTTCTGTTTCTTTAGAGAGAACATTCATTCATGTAGCACTAATCCTCTGTGAAACTGCAACTGGATGGAGTAAATGTGATTACTGGAGTTTTATTGTAAAACTACATTCTTGCTCCATCCCAGCATCTAACAGAGATGCAGCCTTTGAGGAATAGATTTTCCTTAGTGTTCTAAGAAGAGCTGCATCCGAAGGAACTGGGGTTCTCCTAGGACCACTACAGAAATACTTCTGCTCTCCATAGCTTGTCCAGCACGGGTAGTGTTGGTCAGAGCACAGTTGCCTCTGACACTTGGTGCATGACACTTAACATAGACTCACAGTTGACACTGAGGTCAATCTGAAAATGAGAATCGTGTTGGAGATGAGAAGAAGGTGACAGAGATGTACTTAGGGTAAATGAGTAATTTCTGTGCCCGTTTCCTCCAAGCTGAATAAGAACAAAGTGAATTAATTTGACAGTTGTCAGTAACTTAGATCACGATAGATTTTATTTCCTAATTGTTCTGACAGTACATTCTCGTGTCCGCTGTGGGTCTGTTCCGCTTCCTAGAGCAGGCAAGCTGGATTCTGCATTTGTCAGCAGAATTTTACATAAACTTTTCCTGAGTGCAGTCTACATGGATAGAATATAAACCGTGTTTAACTTCCTCCATCCAGCCAAATGAATAAGTATTTTATGTTAAAGGACTAAGCATCTTTTTTTTTTTTTTTTTTTTTTTTCTGGGTGGGGTGGGGGCTGTGGGAAGGGGGGGTCTTTTTTCTAGACCTTACAAAATAGATCATGGCAACGTTCTATTGTAAAATATGAAAACAGTTATCTTAAGAAACAAAGATGTATAGCAGCTAAGTGTAGTAACCAGTGAAAAGCGTTTTGCCAGTCGAACTTGAACCAAAAGAGATGGGAGAATTCTGCAGAAAGCAAATAAAGACACGGAATCAGGGTGCCTCAGTCAATCAGATGTGATGGAAAGCCAGCAAAAGAGTGAGCGCTTTTTTCATCTGCTGTAATAAAAATGATAAGAAAATCTGTTTAATATAAAACAAATTCAATTCAGATGATCAAGCTGCGGACTGGTCTGCGTGAGAATGATACAGAATCTGTGTTAGCTGTTTTAAAGAAAAAGTTAAATAAGTCTGGGTTGCTGTGATATCATTGACGCTGTCTGAAGAAAGTTATTGACCAGGAGGTTTCTTAAGTTTTTCACGGGTGTCTTAGGAGGAAAAGAAATGAAAAACGGAGGGAAGTGAGAGCAGGAAGGCTTATACAGTGTCGAAAAACTGAACATCCCGGGATAAATGCTTAGTTCTACGGAGAATGTATACTAATGCTTAGTTCTACCAGAGCAACTGGCCAAAAGGAAAAGGCTTTTTTTTTTTTTTTTTTTTTTTTCTCAGTGCTCAAGATTGGAATTGGGGAAAAAATGATGGGAATCCATCCGTTTTTCTACTTACCCAATTTGCTTAGGCCCTTCTTAGGAAGGGACGTGCCGGAAAAATTGGATGCAAAAGTTTCTTTGGAACAAGGGAAAATGGAAATCAAAGTAACATCTTAAGCTCTGAAGTCTATCTATCCGCGGCGAGTCCAGAGAAAGCTCCAGATAGGACTCCCTGCAACTGTTGGTGCGCAAGTTAGGTGGAGCTATCCCCCTTGTGCCCGGCGTGGGTGCGCAGCGCCGAATAAACAGACCTGCTTTATAACCATTGTGAGGTTCTAGATAGAGTCTGACTTCCGCAAGTCAGTAGCTGACCAATGCTGTAGAGCTCAGAACAGATGTCATCAACAGACTTCAAGTGACTGATCAGGGAATTTGATTAGCTAATATGACTGATTAGCTCTAACTACCAGGACTAAAAGTTTGGTATTTCTGGAGAAGATCGTGTAGACGAAGGAGTGCTCAAATGATGATGTACTAGTTTTGAAGTCTACAAGTATATTCTACCAAACTTTTTAAGAATAAATTCCACGCTAGGCCAATTGTAATGAAATTTTTCTATTATTTCTACAAAGCTGTCTCAGTTTGAAACCTTGAGACAGTTCAGTGTTGGGTAGTCGTCTGTCTCAAAATGCTGAGAAGATGGGGCTGCATTCATTTGCAAACTGGCTGTCCTAAAGACCTTAAACTTTGCATTATGTTGAGGCAGTGGTGATCTCAGCCTTCTTGTATTTCTCTGAGTAATGTAGCTCCCAAAAGAGATCCCAAGGTCCAGAAAAGACATGGAAATAATTGGTGGCTTGTAAGGAAAAATCACATTCCATCACACAGCACCACCAGAGCTGTCTGTAGAGTTTAGAAGTCAGCTGAAGTTATTTATGTTTCATCTGAAGGGAGTAAGAAAAGAGCAGTTAATATAAAAGAATGCATGTCTGACAATCATACAAGCGGATGGGAGCCTGTTTTATCTGGGTGTCCTGGTTCCAGTTAGGACAGAGTTAATTTTTCCTCATTCTAGCTGGTAGGGTGCTATGTTTTGGATTAGGATGAGAAGAGCGCTGATAACATGCTGATGTTTTAATTGTTGCAGAGCAGTGTTTACACCAGGCCAAGGACTTTTCGGCTTCTCGCTCTGTCCTGCCAGCGAGCAGGCTGGGGGTGCAGCAGGAGCTGGGAGGGGACAGACCCAGGACAGCTGACCCAAACTGGCCAAAGGGGTATTCCATACCATCTGACGTCATGCTGAACAATATATAGGGGTGGCTGGCCGGGGTGGGGGGCCGGCTGCTCGGGGAAAGGCTGGGCATCGGTCAGCGGGTGGTGAGCAATTGCATTGTGCATCACTTGTTTTCTTACACATTATTATTATTAATACTATTATCATTATCACTATTATTATTATTATTGTTATTATTATATTCCTGTCTTAATAAACTGTCTTTATCTCAACTCACCGGCTTCACTTTCCCGTTTCTCTCCCCCATCCCAGAGAGGGAGGGGGGAGGGTGAGCGAACGGCTGTGTGGTGTTTAGCTGCCAGCCGGGTTAAACCACAACACTGGGTCTGTGCATTTTGTATCTGTATGCTGTTGAGGAGATTGTCAGAATTCTGATTAGAGAATAAGGAACCTACAGAAAGTGCAGTACGCAAATGCTGGAGAGCACGGGTCAAAGTTTTACGCTTCCTGGGACTGCCTAGCATATTAAGAGGTCTAGGGAAGAAATGGCTGTGGTTCGACATTAATAGCACATTGACAAGTGTGATTTAAACCTATCCACATCTAAATCAGTCAGCCCTACTGAAATCTTCAAATACTTAAGAGGTAACCCGTAGCCAATGGTGTCAAAAAGTGCTGTGAGATTTGAGAAAGTAACCTGCATTTCTCTCCCATAACAGTTTTGTCCTTGTGTGAGAAGCGAGTGAGGGATTTTGCTGCCCTTGTGTCTTTTGTTTAACCTCTATCAGCACCACAGGTAGTAAACTGCCACTGTCTTAACTAAATGTTACGCCTTTGAGAAACAAATCAGATGGCAAATAATCTGTTAAGAGCTGACTGCCTTCTTCCCCCCAGACAGCTGAGATGCACCTCTTTTTCCCTCTCCCAAGCACTTGCTGCTTTGCACTTCCTTTTCTTTCATTGGAGAGTCAGATAAATCGGTTGCTTTGCACTAGTATATGTTCCTTGGAAAGCCGCTTAAACTCTCTTCAAACACTGCACTACCTATAAATTGATTGCTTCCTCTAAGTGGCGCTTCTGCTCTAGCCGGATCCTCTAAATCCCATTTTACTGCTTCTGCTTACTAAGCAGGTGAGAGAAACTTTCATAACCGGTGAGCAGAGAAGAAGGAGCTGTAGTTCTGTATAAAGGAAATGTTTGGAAGTTTTGAAGATGTTTCCCCTGCTCAGCTGCCATCCCTATGTTAATCAATTGCCTGATCTTTTGCATTACAGCAGAAGTCTTGATTCAGTTATTAAGGAAAGTTATTTCTGAAAATACTCAGCCCCCTCTGTGCATGCCAAACCTTTAATGGCACTGTGCAATACGCACATTGCAGTGATAAATCAGGTTGTGGAATGAATGGCAACATAAATATTTGGCTCCAGATCCAAAATGTCATTTATTTGGCCATTTTATTTAGGGTAGCACCCCCCGCCCCTCCCATTCCTTCCACCTCCCTTCCCTCCCCTCCCCTCCCCTACACTCCCCTCCCCTCCCCTCCCCCCCCCTTACACTCCCCTGCCCTACACTCCCCTCCCCTACACTCCCCAATACTCCCCTACGCTCCCCTCCCCTATACTCCTCTCCCCTACACTCCCCTCCCCTACAATACCCTCCCCTACACTCCCCTATATTCCCCTATACTACCCCTCCCTACACTCCTCTCCCCTACGCTCCCCTATACTCCCCTACACGGCCCTCCCCTCCCCTGCCCTCCCCTCCCCTGCCCTGCCCTGCCCTCCCCTCCCCTCCCCTCCCCTCCCCTTCCCTCCCCTTCCCTCCCCTCTTGTCCTCTCTTCTCCTCCTCTCCTCTCTTCTTCTCCTCTCTTCCCCTTTCTTTCACAAACTTGAATGCCGAAGAGGGAGAACCGTCACTTCAAATCACTTCAGTCATTCTCGTAGCTTATATCACTGCCTGATTCATGGGAATCCATCAGCGGTAATCATAAGCGTTGCAGCTGCTGGGTCACTAGTCAAGCAAGAGTCTCAAACTGGGAATCGCTGACTTCTTTCTGTGGCTCAGACAGGTGACTTTCAATTCCACCCTGCCTTGGACACGTCCTCTTGCTGTGTCCCCACCTACAGTGCAGTTTTGCTTAGAAGCAGAAGCACGGTTTTGAAGTAGTTCCACTACTTCCATTTTCAATGATTTAGCTTGGCTAGCCAAGTGGCTTCTGTAAATAGAACACAGTCAAGAGATTTTGGTTAGAAACAACTAACTGAGCAGTTCCTTTCCACATGGGCAATGAATGTTTACCCTTTCCTAATGGAGACTACAGTGTAAGAGATAATGACAGATCATTCAGAGAGCTTTGAAATAGCCCTTGGGGATGCTTAGTCCAGAGGACCAGAGTAAATCCGTCTAAAATACACCATGGAATCACTCTGAATTACTTCCTAACAGAAGCATGTCCTTACTATGTCTGCTATGGCTTCAGCTGGTTTCAGTGTTCTTCTTCACCTAATACTTCAATTAAGAGTTCTAAAGGAAGACGGAAAGATGGAGAAATATCTAAATCACGGATGAAAAGTGCTTTGAGAACGTTGGTCATTAGCCCCATAAAGCATCAAAGTGCTGTCCTCTGAAGCAAATGCTTTATTCTCGTGATATCGAAGGAGGTAAATAAATCCAATGTTGTAACATTAAGGATTGGTTAGAAAAGTAAACCTTGAAAACAAGTAAAGGAGAAGACCAAGTAAGCAATTGCAGTGCCTGTGGGGTAACTGCAGGGTTAGGCAAAGAACTATTGTGCAATGCAATCTTGTTATAAAAGAAGTATTATGTGAATTTTTACTGTTTTATTTCTTGAGTGTTCTATTTGAAAGGGAGTGAATCTATCAGGATTAGCTGTTTAGTTTAGAAATGTAATGAAAATTGGCTTCTCTTTCCTTTTGAGTTCACCCCTTTTTATAGGATTTTATAATCGAGTAAGTAGGTATTTTTTTAAAACAGGGTAAAAGCGGGTAATTATGTGCACAATTATTTTTAAAATACAGTAACAATAGCAAGGATGAGATGAAGGGTATTTATACACTATTATACTGTCACGGTATGTGCCGTACATTAGTAACAGTCAGAGGATTCATGTTAGTGAACAAAAGATGTCTTTAAATAAGTAAATAAATAATTAAATAAATATGCATATAGGTAGATAGATTGACAGATAGATAGACAGACAGACAGGCACCTAAGAAACTGCTGTGAAGCTTCTTGCTCTCTTTTCTAAAAGTTAAAGTGAATACAGCATCAGGGTGTGTTAGAAACATTACAAGCATTACCTTCAATCCACCACAGGTACACACGAGAGGTCAGTCTGCAGGTTGTGAAGGCAAAGAAACTGCTCTGGTTTGATGTGAAGAACCAAGACGTAAGTTGCTGTCAGAGAAAAGATGCTGTCAAAGTGCGTCACGTCTACGCTAGAGCATCTCTGCCAGCATCTGTAGTGCATCTATATGCACCTATAGTGGAGCATCTCTACTTATCCAGTCTGGGTGATCTTAGGAGCATTCTGAAGCCCCAGAGGAGGGTCTGTTTGTCTTTTTTGCTTTTATAGCCAGTGAAAATTCTTATAATTTTACACAGAGTGGATGAAAAACACTGAGTGTACTTCCAATCTTCACAGCTTCTAAGCAAGTGGAGATGAGGTTGCGGAATAAGCAAATAAAGTGTTGATCTGGAAGCAGCCTAAAGATTGTCTTTAACCAGGGCCTTGCATTCTTCATTTTTATACCATTACTTGCCTTCAAGTGCATGATCATGATTTTATTAACTTTCTACCACTACAGAAATGCACCTGAGTCTTTCACAAAACTTACGGGTGGTAATTGGAAATATTCATCAGCATTCTCTATTTCCTTCTTCATCTCAATTCTCTTCTGGCCTGTGAAGCTTTTCAGATCAGAGATGAAGATCAGCTATAATACAGAGTTTTGGAGACTGCAAAGGAAAAGAAGAATCATACTGAAAACTCTTTTCAGCCTCACGTGCAATCATCAAAGAAAAGAATACCAAAAGGATACTGCTTTATCACGGTAAGCATAAATTTGAGCATAGGTCTCCTATAAGTGAAGCGAGGTTAAACAGGTTCCAAAGAAGGTGAAGGAGCACACCCAAAATCATTTCCATAAAACCGTGGTTTCAAACAAATGGTTTAAAGATTTAGATTTTCTTACAGGTGAAGAATGAAAATATAAAATAAAACAAAATAAAAAATTACCAGGACATACAGTTTTCTTCTAGCTTGCTTTGCTTCATTCAGAATCTGAGTCTTGGGTCACAATCAGGGAGCAGCATTGTACAGAAATGCCAAAGCCTCCCCAAGCTTGTTATATCTTCATCAACAGGGCTTTGATACTGCTGCCTCCTCAGCAACATCGGCAATTTAGTAGGAAAGTTGGTGTCCACCAGGTCAAATTAGGAAGAGGAAATCCCTCTTGCCACAACTTCACACTCACAGCAGAGTTGGCAGGACAGAGCGATGGACAGAGAAGTATCTATGAGAGTGTTAGAAAACAGACTTTAGAACAGATTTCCATCAACCCAGGAAAAATTACTTGCTCATCCCTTCAAACTAAACTCTAAGTAGAAGGAGGTGATCCCAAGCTGCATTCCTGACATCTATGCTGCAAAGTCATCCAATGTGACATGTTACTATACCAGCCTGTTAGGAAGACAAACAAGAGTTTTGAGTTTATGATGTTTGCTTAGAATTAAGCTCAAAGCGTTAGTCCTTTGATATGTTTTTGTCTGCAAGTGTTTTCACTGTTTCCCAGACAATGTCTCCAGCAAGCTAGCTGCTTGTTTCATTTGGCCAGATATTTGGCCATATCTGGCCAGATATTTGCCTTCTTAGTCAATAACCAAATCTGTCAAGTTAAGAACATGTAATTAATGAGAAGGAAATCCTTTTATTTTGATCTGAGTTCACTTTTTTGTTTTTTGTTTTTTTTTGGTTTTTTCTTTCTAGACCAAGAATGAATCACGGAGAACCAGCAAAACTGAGGTGAAAAATGAAATGAAAAATGTTAAGGTCAGGCAGCTTGCTCACTGCAAGTGCTAATCTGGAAGCAGATGGAGTGCATCTTCATACACCACATCCTGAGACGCTCAACAGGTCAGCCCATTTGATGAAGTACATTGCTGTCCTGAATTTTAATGTGACAGGGGTACTTTTAAGTCTCTTGTTTATGCTTTAGTACTTGAGGCGTATGGCAGGAGCACAGCACACTCTTATTTGTCCACCCTTATTTGTTGATGGTGTGTAGGAAAAAGAGAACGTGCAGAGGCCCTCACCCATACATTGCATCTGTCACTCTGTGCAGCTACATCACTGAGCAAAAGTACCAAACGTAATGCTTGTGAAAGGACTTTACACAAACTACAGAATACTAAAACGAAGCATTCACAATAAAAACACATTTTTTGCCTCAGCCAAGCATCAAACCACTTACAGAAGGGCATGGGCCCTCTCTGTGCACCTCAAGGTGGGATCCACAAATCCTCACGTGGTTTCATCACATCCAGCACGCTTCTCTGTCCCTCCTAGCTAAACTTGCACAGAGGCAGCTGCTCCCAAATTGCCATGGTGACATCACTCAGTTCTGTTTCTGAAGTCATCACCGTAGGCGCCTTGCAATGACAACAGAACACTCTCTGTTGCTAATGCGTATGTCTCAGAAACAATTAGAGAAGTGCCACTATCCCCAAGTTGACTTGAATTAGAGTAGTTCAAAAATGATTCTCTGCTACCATACATCCGTGGAAGGTGTGGGATAAATCTTGTCCTTCAGCAAGGATTACAGACAAAAGGAGCTTGATTGTGATACGTTCCCCTTACTTCCAGAGCTGTTGACTTTTTATTTCCGTGTAAGAAAAAAGAAGGTGAACTCAACAATTCTCTTCCTCCGAGTTGGGAATATGAAATAAGCCCAATTATCCAGGAAGCCTTAAAAAGGAAACTATATTTTTCCTTGTTAAACACCTTGTTTCTTCTGAAAAATTTTCCAGTACTTTGCAGCTGCGGTGGTTTTAATCGGGTGGGCAGCCGAGTTCCACCACGGCCACTCTCTCACTCCCCTTCCTCAAAGAGAAAGGGGGAGCAAATGCGATGCAAAGGGCTCAAGGGTTGAGATAAGGACGGGGAGATAGCCCCCTGCCCCTGCTCCACGTGGGGTCCCTCCCACGGGATGCCGTCCTTCCCGAACTGAGCCTGCGGGGGCTGCCCGCAGGCAGCAGCTCTTCAAGAACAGCTCCCACACGGCTCCGTACCACGGGGTCCATCCATCCCCCAGGAGCAAACTGCTCCAGCACGGGTCCCCCACGGGTGGGCGGCAGCTCCCCCCAGCCCCCCTGCTCCTGCATGGGCTCCTGTCCACGGGCTGCAGCTCCGGCCCGGGGCCTGCTCCTGCGGGGGCTCTCCATGGGCCGCAGCCTCCTCCAGGCCACATCCACCTGCTCCACCGGGGGCTCCTCCACGGGGGGGCTGCAGCGTGGAGATCTGCTCCGTGTGGGACCCATGGGCTGCAGGGGGACAGCCTGCTCCACCAGGGGCCTCTTCTCATGCTGCAGGGGACTTCTGCTCTGGCACCCGGAGCACCTGTCCCCCTCCTTCTTCGCTGATGTAAGTGCCTGCAAGGCTGTTTCTCACTCCTCTCTCTCTCCCTGTGAAGCAGCCTTTTTTGTTATTTTTTTCCCACTTCCTTAAATATGCTCTCACAGAGGTGCAAACAACATAGGTTATTGGCTCGGCTCTGGTCAGCAGCAGGGCCTTTATCTGACATGGGGCAGCTTCTAGATTCTTCTTACAGAAGCCACCCCTATGGCCCCCTGCTACCAAAACCTTGCCACATAAACCCACCAGAGCAACCCTTTTGGTGAAGAAATTTTTCCTAATAACCAACCTAAACCTCCCCTGGCGCAACTTAAGGGTTTTTGCTCTTGTCTTGTCACGTGGGGCTTGGGAGAAGAGAACCATTCCCACCTCCCTGTGTTAGTAATAGAAGAAGAAATAATACAATATTGTTTAATATGTTACATTTGCGATGTACTGTTCCGAGGCTGCGCTTGGAAGATACAAAATATATGTGTAAGGGTAACATGAGAGAATGCACCGATTCATGATGAGTTGTAAGGCGGATTAGAAGAATGCTCAATTTGCAAGACATCTGGATAACTGGGGCTTCTTGGACTCTGGGAACTGGATCAAACCAACCTTGCGGTTTGGACTGAGACCAAGGGCTCAGAGAGCATGCGTGAGAAGGAAAGGTTAAAAAGTTCAACTCTGATGAAGACATCTTACTTCATCCCGACGACCACCCGGACGACCACCAGAGAGTAGTACGCAAGCGCAGAAGGACTGATAAGATAACTAGCATACGAAGCGAGGCTAGGGGGAGCTAGGAAATGAATATGCATAGATGAGTTGTGAAACCTAATGCATATGTAGTATCTTAGGAGATAAAAGAGAACTAAGAGAACAAATCAGACGAAGTTAGATTTGGGCAGGCATGCCCCTAACTTTCGGCGCCTAATAAAGCACCTTCATATAATCACTCTGTGGATCATGTGTTTTCATGAACGCTAACATTTTGGCGACCCAGATGGGACCTCGTGTTCACTGCTGAGGCGGCTCGCGAACTGATCACGCTCCAGCCGGCACCGAGGAGTTTCTCGGGGAGCCATCGGCCGCGACCGACCCCCGCTGCTCACAACGTACCTCTGAAAGGGTAAGAAAAAGGTGCTTTCTGGTAATCGGTACCGATCTGGTCTGGGAGCCTGCCGGTCAGACGCGGCGAAAGCCACGGACGGTTGGGCTAGGGAATTCCCGTGGTAAGCCTAGGCGCCGTCCGTCAGACAGTCACGAAAGCGCTGCAGGTTCGGCATCAGTGGTCTGGTTTTGCTGCAGGCTCAACATCTGGTTCGGTTCGGTAAAAGCTATAGCTGATAATGGAAAAACTTAAAAGTATTCTGGGCGGTAATGCTTCAGTACCGCGATCCTCCCCTTTGGGCTGTTTACTAGCACACTGGAAGGAGGGGTGTTTCGGGCAGGAGTTACGAAAGGGTAAACTGGTTGATTACTGTAATGTTTGGTGGCCACAGTATGAACTAGAAGATCAAGAAAGTTGGCCAGAAAACGGAACCTTACAGTACAATGCTATCTTACAATTAATGTTATTTTGTGAGCGAGAGTGCAAGGGGCCTCTCTGTGTGATTGCGTGATTGTGTTGTGAGTGAGACGCAGCATCGCTGCGAAGCGAGTGCGGAGTTCCGATCCGCGGTTCCGTATTCTCCGCGAGGGGAGCGGCCGGAGACGAACGAAGCGCATGACAGACCGAAAAGAAGTGCTGCTTTATCCAAATGTTGATTGGTGGTGCCCAATATACGGGCCCGACGGTGCATCTTGTAATCCTATTTCGTTCTTAAATGTTTTGAGTGTGACAAGGAGGAAGGTGGGAGCATTATCTAAGTAACAGTTTAAAAGTTTCGGTATATTCGCGGTGGTGTTTGGTCGGTTTCCCAAGTATCGGGGGAGGGGGGCTGACTGATTATCAAAGCGGTAGAACGGAGAGTCACTTCTTTGGTGGTTCGGGCTTGAGCCCTGGGAATTTGGTAAGAAGGGGGAGAGCGAATTTATTTAGGCCTCAATACCTTTTAAACCCCCGTCTTGATGGATACACAGGAGTGATTCCTTGTTTTGTGTAGGCTTACTAACAAAGTGCATGAGAAAAATTAGCATTCGGCTTGAAATTTGGCCTTGCTGAAATGTAAATTTTGTGGAAAAGGTGGTATTGTTTGTCTAGAAGACGGAAGGCTGAGTGCTTCAGGTGTTTTTCCGAAGTCCTGTGGATTTATGATTGGAACGGGGCTCATTAATAATCTGAAATAGTGAAGTTTGTATGTGGAGTCTAATCC
Source organism: Anser anser (assembly GCF_964211835.1). Classification (NCBI taxonomy): domain Eukaryota; kingdom Metazoa; phylum Chordata; class Aves; order Anseriformes; family Anatidae; genus Anser; species Anser anser. The sequence continues at coordinate 217,751 of NW_028153858.1, read as the reverse complement.
TAGAGAATTGGGACATTTGAGAAGATTAGGAAAACACAGTAAAAACCTGCAATAAAAAGGTTTGCGTGGAAATTGTAACAAGGGACAGTAATTAATATAAATAAATAAAAGGGAATGGGAAATCAAGGAAATGGGTAATATCCAAAACAAAGACGTTTTAAAGAAAGCCTCCTTGGGTGTATATTGGCACATTGCAAGGATATTGTCGGAACGGGGAGTGGGGGGGGCGTGGAAAGCAAGAGGATTTCCACTAAGTATTGCAATCAATGGTGGCCACTATATAAACTAAATGGCCACTTTATGGGTCAATCGACTATAACAGTGTCTTGCAATTAATGTTGTTTGTGAGGAGAGAAGGAAAATAGGATGAAATGTTGTATACTGGTATGTTGTTTCAGCATCTTGGAGGGAAAAGGTATGGAATTAAGTTGGCCCCTGACTGAGCCTTTGGTGTTGGCATTAGAAAAGTACAGGCTGGAGGAAGATAAAGGAAGTGTTAAAAGGGTTGTTGAAGGTGTTAAAGGTTGTGTGGCATGTAGTATTTAACAGAGCTCTTTGAAGTTGAATGAGCAGGGGAAGAGGATGTAGGAATGTTAATAGTTCCGCCTCAACCCGAGGCTGAGATCTCGAAATCACGGTGTGAGCCCTCTGGGGCAGAGGGACCATGATGGGTCCGGGAGAGATTTGTCATGGAAACAGAAAAGCAGCTAACTCTTAAAACAACCTGAGTTCATGTGTGAGCTCAGATTGCCAACGGGACCGCTCAGGGAACTTTCAACCATTGCATTCCCCTGACCGACCCCCCCCCTCCCCACTGAGACCCTTACCACCCCGGAAATTATGTAAATACCAAAATCTGTTTAAATTAGGAATTGAGAATCTGTTCCAACAAGGTCCAAAAGAAAACCCTATGGAATTTTTGAATTTTTGGACCAACTTTGAAATGCAATGGAAAAAAAAAAAAAGACAGAAAATTTGGACCTGGCTTCAGAAAACAAACAGAGGCAATTGGCTAGCCTCTTTCTAGGGCAATCGGCCCCTGATATCAGAAAGAATTTGTCTTAGGCTGCAGGATAAACTTACAACAGTCAGAAATGACGGGGACCTGGGGCATCTACCCTAGCAGGTCCACTAGTTGAAATAAAGCTAGGAAACGAAGAGAGAGGCTTGAATTTTTTGTTGTTGTTGGTTACAGGAGCTTCTTTCTCTGTGTTAATTAGTCTGTAAATGTAATAGGAACAACATATTCAGTGTTAAATAGTTTAAAAGGACGATTAGGAACTAAGACAACTACAATAATTGGAGCCACAGGGAAGGAGGAGGAACGGCCATTCTTATAACCCCTTGATTTGCGTTTTGGGGGTAAGGAACTAAACTATGATTTTTTGTATGTACCAGAATGCCCGATTCCACTCTTGGGACGAGATCTATTAGCTAAATTAGATGCAACAATAACCTTTGAGGATGGAGAATTAATAATGAAGGTACCTGAGTCCAAAGTAGGACAAATCCTAATGATCAAAGATAAACCCTTTGTTAATATTCCAAGAGAAGTAGAAAATGCAGTTATACCAACAGTATGGGAAACAGATGTACCAGGGAAGTCGAAACTGGCACAACTGGTAAAGGTGGAATTATAGGAAAGAGCCAAACCTGTTCGAATCAAACAATATCCACTTAAGATAGAAGCTAGGCAGGGGACAGTGAAAATTATTGACAAATTTCTCAAATATCAGATTTTGGAAGAATGTAAATCGGAATACAATACTCCAATTTTTCCAGTAAAGAAGCGGAATGGCGAATATAGATTGGTACGAGATCTTAGAGCAATAAATGAAATAACAACGGACATTTACCCGGTAGTGGCTAATCCTTACACATTGTTAACATCTGTGAGAGAGATATATAAATGGTTTACTGTGATAGATTTAAAGGATGCCTTCTTTTGCATACCTCTTGATAAAGATAGTAGAAAATTATTTGCCTTCAAATGGGAAAACATATTGAAGTTTTTGTACCACATATGGTAACAACTGTTTTAGAACAAAAGGGGGGCCACTGGTTATCACCCAGCCGAATGATGAAATATCAGGCAATACTAACTGAACAAGATGACGTAACCTTGAAAACGACTAACCTGTTAAATTCAGCAGTATTTCTAGGAACTGTTCCAGAAGAAGGACCGTTGGAACACAATTGTGTGGAAATAATTGAACATACCCATGCGAGCCGCGAGGATTTGAAGGATGTACCCCTTGAAAGGTATGACTGGGAACTTCTTACTGATGGTAGTAGTTTTGTGGAGAACGGAACACGATATGCAGGGTATGCAGTAACAACCCTGAAGACAGTGATCGAAGCAAAACCTTTACCACCTGGAACATCAGCACAGCGAGCGGAACTGATAGCCCTGACTCGAGCACTGGAACTGAGTAAAGGGAAGATGGTAAATATTTGGACAGATTCAAAGTATGCTTTTGGAGTAGTCCATGTTCATGGAGCATTATGGAAAGAAAGAGGGCTGTTGTCCTCACAAGGAGCCAATATAAGATATCAAGAGGAGGTGTTAAATTTGATAAATGCGGTACAAAAACCAAACCAAGTGGCTATTATGCACTGTAAAGCTCATCAAGGAGGAACCTCAAAAATATCAGAAGGGAATCGGCTGGCAGATCGAGCAGCTCGACAAATTGCTCGGGAGGTGTGGAATGTAATGGCTTTGGTACCACTCAAGGTAGGCCCCACTTGTCTTAATCTTCCCAAGGAACCAAGATATTCACCAGAGGATGAGAAATTAGCAAATCTCCTAAAGGCCCGAAAGAGCTCTGATGGATGGTATGTAACTGCTATGGGCCAGGTAGTAATACCCCCCTTGGTGATGCGAGAAATACTTCAGATGAGACATAATGAATGTCACTGGGGTGCAGAGGCAATGGTAACATTTTTAAAACGTAGCATCATCTCTACACACATGTTAACAATGGCAAAATCAGTAATGTCAAAGTGTGAGATTTGTCTGAAAAATAATCCAGTAGCAAGAAAACATGCTGAAATGGGAAGAGTTAGAGTAGGAATAGAACCAGGAGATTACTGGCAAGTTGATTTTGTAGAGTTACCTAGGACCGGGGGATATAGGTATTTGTTAGTAGGGGTTGACACCTTTTCCGGATGGCCGGAAGCCCTTCCCTGTCGCACCAATCAAGCTAAAGAGACAGTAAAATGGTTACTGCGGGAAATCATTCCGAGGTTTGGGGTACCATTAGGAATATCCTCGGATAGGGGTCCGCACTTTGTTTCATCTGTGGTTAAAGACGTAAGTCGACTATTAGGAATTTCTTGGAATTTACATACTGCATGGAGACCCCAATCTAGGGGACAGGTAGAAAGGATGAACCAAACTCTAAAGGGACAGATCAGTAAAATCTGCCAGGAAGCCAAAATACAATGGCCACAAGCTTTCCCTATAGCTTTACTGAGAATAAGGATAAAGCCAAGGAGTGGAATGTCAGTAAGCCCATACGAGATAATGTATGGAAAGCCTTATGAATCCCCAGAACCAAATCCTAACATGCATATAACAGGGAACCAGGATGTTTATAATTATGTATTGTCTCTTGGTAAAACTTTAGCTCAACTTCAAAGTGTTCTGGTGTGGAAGCGACCGTTGGCACTGGAAAATCCTATCCACGACATTCAGCCAGGTGACCGAGTGTACATTAAAAACTGGAATGAAGAACCCCTGAGAGAACGGTGGGCCGGACCTTATCAAGTATTATTGACTACTTTTACAGCTGTAAAGGTAGAAGGGGTGGATGCTTGGATTCATTATACTCGGGTGAAAAAGGTTCCCGAATTTTGGTCAGTGCGAGCAATCGGAGATACAAAACTACAGATGAGGCGCGTATAACCATACGATGTTGGGGTTCTTAACAACAGTATCGATAACAGTAATTGTTTTGTGTAAATACCTTGTAATTGAGTTCCTAGAAATACCAGAAAAATATAAGAAAGAGGAAATATTCAGAGGAGAAAATGTTACTTTGGAATGTGGAATGCACAACGATAAACCAATAACAATTAGCTCTCTACAGGTGGTGTGGGGAAAAATAAATGACTCCAGACAGAGCCAGGAAATATACGTAGACACAACCAGGGACAATACAGGACTGAAGGCTGGATGGAAGGGGAAGGCGTACGTAAGTAAACCCATAGAATTGGGCCAACAACTGAGAGGAGCTACCACCTGAACCCTGTTTAGTGTTACTAAAGTCAACAAAGGAAACTACCGGTGCATGGTAACACGTGAAAATAGCACAGATTACGGGATAAGAGAAATATTAGTATATCTGAAATTGGATAAAGGAATATTGGTAGCCCACTGAAAAGGATCTAGAAGAAAAAGAGAGGGCCAGGTGCCATGGACACAAGTGGTACAGATCCCACACAGGCAACCATCAGAGAATTTACTGGTAGGATTGATTAAAGATTTTGCCATAATGAAAGGAACTGATAGAATTACTGCTTGTATGCCCATTCCAAAAGCAACAGGGGACCCGCTTGAGTGGGGTATAACCACCTCCCACTGCCCCAAGTAAAAGGAAATGAAACAATTCAATGTAAAGAAGTGAAAGTTTTAGAGAGGATAAATGTTACACAATACTACAGGAAACTGAGCCCCCCAACATCGAGGTCTGAATGTGAAAAGAAGAACTATCATTTCATAACGATAGGCAGATTTAAGAATGTGGGACAGTGTCATTACGACGAACTACGTGTAGTAGAAGGAGTTAGAGAAAAGATTGTTTGGGAATGTCAAGAGAAAAATAAGCCAAAAGGAATGAAAGGGTGGGATAGTGATTGGACAGTAAGTTTATTGCAGAAATTCCAGTATGGAGGGAATACATCATGGTGTATTAAATGGCAGGGAAAGCAGAATGGAACTGATCAGTTTTATACAGTAAGCCGGGTTGATAGGAGTGGTAGACAAGAGTCAACAAAGGTAGCTTGGTGGACTTGTGAGAAGAAATATACTTGCGACAGCAATAATGAAGATGTTGAGCACTTACTTCCGGTATTGATAGCTCTTAGGGCAGGATGTGCTTGCCGAGGAATTAAGTACAATTCGGAAAGAAACAGCCAGGCTAGTCAAGTCGCAGTGGATTGTAGCTATAGTACCATACAAAGTCCAGGACAATTTGTATGGGCAGCCAGTAATGGAACTTGGACTACACACCCACCGATAGATGGGGAAGTAAAAGAAATAACTCTAGGACTCCCTCCCCACACTGCGTCCAATATGGAAAAAGTCTCCTTTTAAGGGAAAGTTGGAAACCCTACAAATTAGTAGGGCAAAAAGAAGTTTAGAAGAAGGGGCAGATGAAGATATATGGCATGAACCCTCGGATGGAGTAAAATTCAATTGGGCATTAGAATCTCTATTTGCAAAGGTAGCTACTTATCGAAATAGGGAAATGATTTATAAACTTACAGGACAAGTGAGTAGGCGCACGAGAGCCACGAAAGAAGGCTTTAGAGACCTTAATATCCAACTACAAGCTACAGCTAAAATGGTGCTACAGAATCGATTAGCATTAGATACACTGTTATTAAAGGAACATGGAGTATGTGGATTTCTAAAAGATCGTATTGATCATTGCTGCATCCACATTCCAAATGTGACTATTGATGTAGAACATGACATAGAACAACTGGCTCGAGTGGAACAAGATGCAGAACAGGAAGAGAAAGATATGACAACAAGCTGGTTGGATAACATTTTTAGTGGATGGAATATTAGTAATTGGGTTAAGTCCTTACTGGAGACAATAATTATATTGGTGATTGTAGGGGTACTAATTTGGTTAACATTTATAATGCTGAAAAGTCTGGTTCTAAGGAAGACAACCTGGAACCGGACAGTGATGCAAACTATTGCTCGGCAAATGGAACCACATCCTCAATATCCTCCACCGGCATCTAACAACTTTGGATTTCAGAGAAAGAATCTGAGGAACCCAGGAGGTGAAATGGAATGAAAACCGAATAGACAAGATCAGTTTCAGATCAAGTGAACCCAACCAGAAGGGTGAATGTAACATAAAGCAGAAGTGGTGGACTTATGAAATGTTGTGACAATCCTAATCTTTGTAATTTCCTTGATTCTTAATGATGTAATTTTCCGTGATTATATTATTGGTGAGCACTGAGTGTAAAATATTTTAGTTAGTTAGTGAAAGCATTTGCCCTCCTCGAAAGGAGTGAAATGCTTTCAAAGGGGGGAAATGTTAGTAATAGAAGAAGAAATAATACAATATTGTTTAATATGTTACATTTGCGATGTACTGTTCCGAGGCTGCGCTTGGAAGATACAAAATATATGTGCAAGGGTAACATGAGAATGCACCAATTCATGATGAGGAGTAAGGAGGATTAAAAGAACGCTCAGTTTGCAAGACATCTGGATAACTGGGGCCTCTTGGACCCTGGGAACTGGATCAAACCAACCTTGCGGTTTGGACTGAGACCAAGGGCTCAGAGAGCATGCGTGAGAAGGAAAGGTTAAAAAGTTCAACTCTGATAAGACATCTTACTTCATCCCGACGACCACCCGGACGACCACCAGAGAGTAATACGCAAGCGCAGAAGGACTGATAAGATAACTAGCATACGAAGCGAGGCTAGGCGGAGCTAGGAAATGAATATGCATAGATGAGTTGTGAAACCTAATGCATATGTAATATCTTAGGGGATAAAAGAGAACTAAGAGAACAAATCAGACGAAGTTAGATTTGGGCAGGCATGCCCCTAACTTCCGGCGCCTAATAAAGCACCTTCATATAATCACTTTGTGGATTATGTGTCTTCATGAACGCTAACATCCCCAGCCTCAAAAACTGCATTGCCCACGACCCCCAGGCAGCTGACCCCCTCTGCAGTTGCAGCACAGGTGGAAATGGGCGCATGGCTGGAGAGATGCACCTCTGCTCTGCTGGAGCTCTGGCTGCAGAAGACATGCCCCATGCCTTGGACCCATGGGCGTGAGGGCAGAGGGTTTTCTGGGTGGGAGAGGAGGCAAGGGGGCATGTTCAGAGGAAGGGGTCTGCACTGAATGGAAAAAATATGGAGTTTTCTGATGAATTCTCCCTCTGACAAGATTTCTGATTAACTTTCCCCTCATTCCTTGATCATATCCCTGATGCCTGAAGGTTTTATTTCTGGGAGTTGTTTCCCTGTCTCATGTCTTATTCCTGTTTCTGCTCACAGCCTCAACCAAATCTGTGTGCAGTAATCGTTGCCCTTCAGAAACCTGCCTGTATGCAAGAGACTGCCTAGGTGCATGTGCATCTTTGCAGGTGCAAAAGGACCTGTCAGAAAGCCCTGCTGGGTTCAGCAAAGTTGATGCTGTCGCTTTCAATATGAAGAGGAGAGGCTGAAGGTACATTTGGGGCAGCTCACAAACATACTGATCCTCAGAGTTACAGTTCAGGAGTCTCAGCAATGTGCTCAAACTCACAGCTCCTCTTCCACTTCTTCCTGCTTCCCCTCCTGTCCAGTAGAGTAGGCAATTGAAAAGAGGGCAGAAAATCCCTATTTTGACCTTGTTTGCTTAGAAAAAATTGCTTGGGAAATGCCCTTGTCGTACAATGGAGCTGTGAGCAGGCTGCCCCAGGCAGCAGCCTCCCGCCAGCAGCAGGACCCTGCCCTGCCGGGGGGGCTCCTTCCACCCGCAGCTTCTCCGCGCAGCGCCCTGGGCAGCTCCCCGGGCAGGCTGAGTGCTGAGCCTGGCAGGCGGCAGAGGCCCTGCCCCGGCACACAGCCCCTGGGGCACAGCAGGGACCCTGCTCTGCACCACAGCCCCGGGCACCCCTGCCTGCACCCCAGGATTCACAGCCTGCAGCTGGCCTGCAACAAGGGAGCCCTCGGAGGCCTGCACGTTCACCCTGCAGCAGGGAACCTTAGCAATGGAGCTTGTGCTTCTCCACACTAAAGAAATACCAAGTGCAACCAGCCAGATCTTCTGTGGGAAGTTCTGGGTCTGGAAATCTTCCCTGATACTCCTGTGCACTGCACTGCAGAAGGAGGCTTACCCTGTTATGTGCTATGAAGATTTCTCCTCCTCTCAGCTCTCAGTATTCTCATATTCCACTCAGCCGGTAACCTCCCTCTCCCTTCTCTCCCCTACCCGTGCCAGCTGCAGGCAGTGCCCCCAGCCCTGCTGCGCTGGGCAGAGGAGCTGCTCCTGGGCAGAGCTGGCTCTCTGCAGCGCTGCCCGCTTGCCAGGAGCTCCCCTTGGGCCCAGGAGCCCGGCCCAGCTCAGCAGCAGAGGCCCAGCCCAAGGCCTCCCTTGCTCTGCCCCCCACCAGGCTCCCTGCCCATGGCCCTGGGGCTGCAGGGGAACCTGCTGGGAAACAGCCTGAAGGGATCCCTGGGGTTCCCTCCCTCACCTGGCACACACACTTCTTCACACCTGGGTCATTTCCCCTAGCAGAAAACCACTCCTCGAAAGGAGTGAAATGCTTTCAAAGGGGGGAAATGTTAGTAATAGAAGAAGAAATAATACAATATTGTTTAATATGTTACATTTGCGATGTACTGTTCCGAGGCTGCGCTTGGAAGAAAGGTGCAAGGGTACATATGAGATATGTGCAAGGGTAACATGAGAATGCACCAATTCATGATGAGGAGTAAGGAGGATTAAAAGAATGCTCAATTTGCAAGACATCTGGATAACTGGGGCTTCTTGGACCCTGGGAACTGGATCAAACCAACCTTGCGGTTTGGACTGAGACCAAGGGCTCAGAGAGCATGCGTGAGAAGGAAAGGTTAAAAAGTTCAACTCTGATAAGACATCTTACTTCATCCCGACGACCACCCGGACGACCACCAGAGAGTAGTACGCAAGCGCAGAAGGACTGATAAGATAACTAGCATACGAAGCGAGGCTAGGCGGAGTTAGGAAATGAATATGCATAGATGAGTTGTGAAACCTAATGCATATGTAGTATCTTAGGAGATAAAAGAGAACTAAGAGAACAAATCAAACGAAGTTAGATTTGGGCAGGCTTGCCCCTAACTTCCGGCGCCTAATAAAGCACCTTCATGTAATCACTTTGTGGATTATGTGTTTTCATGAACGCTAACAATAAGACATCTTACTTCATCCCGACGACCACCCGAGAGTAATACGCAAGCGCAGAAGGACTGATAAGATACGAAGCATACGAAGCGGGGCTAGGCGGAGCTAGGAAATGAATATGCATAGATGAGTTGTGAAACCTAATGCATATGTAATATTTTAGGAGATAAAAGAGAACTGAGTGAACAAATCGGACAAAGTTAGATTTGGGCAGGCTTGCCCCTAACTTGCGGCGCCTAATAAAGCACCTTCGTATAATCACTTTGTGGATTATGTGTTTTCATGAACGCTAACATGCCCACCTCCCTGCCCTCTGCCCAGCGCAGTCCAGCAGCTCAGGCTGGGCTGGCCCCAGGGCAGTGTCCGGAGCAGGCTGCTGCAGGGCTCTGGGCACTGCCACCACAGCCCCAGCCCCTCTGAAGGGCACAGCAGCTCCTGGGGGCACAGAGGGCTCAGCCCCACAGATGGGACATCCAAGGCACAAGACAGCCCCCGGGAGGCCCGCAGCCCCTCCGTGCCATCCCTGGGGGTCTTCAGGCAGCTCCTCCTGCCCCAGGGCCAGGGCAGCCGGGCCCAAGCTGCTGCAGCCAGAAAGGGTTTGCTGGTCCCGTTACTTCCTCATCAGCTGCGATCCGGTCTCAGACAAAGAAGAGGCTGTAGCTGCATTTAGTTTGCTTAAATATGCCGAGAGCCTGGGGATAGCTTCTGCCGAGAGGCAAAACCCCTCTCTCAACAGAAGGGACGAGGAACAAAGCCTTCATCCTGTTAGCCTGATCTCACAGTGATACCCAGGCACAAAGCTGCAACAAGTAGCATTCCAGGAGCATCCGGCCCTATTGCTTCTTGTGCAACTGAATGGCCGCCTTCCTGAGCCTGTCGGGCTTCTCGGGCGTTCGACACCGCAAAGAAAAGGGAAGACGAGGTGGTGAGGCACAGGGAGCGAGCAAAGGCAGGGGCGGGCAGGGGCGGGCAGGGGCGCCCCGGGCACACAGGCCAGGTCCCCCCCTCAGGCCCCGAGACGCCCCCAGCCCGCCCACGACTCCTAAGATGGCGGCGCCCGCCCTGCCTGGTCAGGCGGTTGCACGGTTGCCATGGCAGCGAGCCCCAGCCAGCCGGCAGGGGGTGGGGCTCCGTTTGCCTGGCGGCTCTGGCAGCCAATCGGAGCCCGGGCTGAGGAGAGGCGAGCCCTGAGGGAGGAGCGGGAGGGAGGAGCGGGAAGCACTGAGGGGAGGCAGAGGCTGTGAGGGGTGGCTCCCAGAGCCCCGGCAGCGTGAGGGCAGCCGCTGCCCGGCCCTGCGTCGTGCCGTGGCGTGTTGTGTACCTTGGGGCGGTTCCCCTGGCCTGGGGACAGGCCGTGGGCAGCCCCAGTCAGGGGGAGACTGGCCCTTTAGCCCCGGCTGGGGTCTCGGAGCTCTTCTCGAGGACTGTTTCCTGGGAGAGCCTCGACGGTTCCTGGGATGGCGGAACCTCAGGCAGCACCGAGCGATTCTCGGAGAGGACCCCGATCCCCGGCCTGAAGAGCCCCTGAGCGAAGACCGCTGCTTTTTAAGTACAAGGGCAGTCTTTCAGAAATTGTTGGCCCCTGCCCGTGAGACACCGTGGAAGCTGCGCAGGGCTGTGGTGCCCGACAGGTAGGTACCTATCAGGTCCAGCAGTGGTACCCTCTTCCCTTACAAATGGTCTAGTGAAGGAGGAGCATAATGCTGTGCGCTGGGGCAACAGAACATTTGCTAAAGCATTTAAAGAAGTCATTTATACGCAGGACTATGGTGGAGACTATTAGGTCGGTCACCGAAAGGTGTGACATATGTTGGAGAAATAATCCGATAAACATGCAAAACTCCACTGCTGAGGGGCAGGCGCCTGGAGAGTATTGGCAGATAGACTTTACCGGACTGCCTAGAAAAGGGGGGCTGAAGTATTTGTTAGTCAAATTTGTTAGGTGTGGCCTGCAGCTCCCACAGGCCTCTCAGGAATGTCCCAGGAATGCGTGCGTGGTGTTTTTCTGGGGTGCTTGTGTATGCCTGCATGTGTCATCGCCTGGGTGAGGTGCTTGCCAAGAGGTTGTGAGCTGGCTGGCCTGGAGCCTGAGGTGTCTTTTCCTTGCTTTCCAGGGACTGAGGCTATCTGGGATGCTGTATGCGACTACATTCCGAAAGAGCTGAAGCGGGATAAGGTGGGCCGGTGTCGTGGGCCCTGCATGAGGCAATCCCTGCCCGAGCAGCATGGCGGTGCACTGAGACTGCCCAGGGTGCCCGGAGCAGCTTCTTGGCCAGCTGGGAGAGAAACCAAGGCCAGATGTGCTCTGCCTCTCAGGTGTTTGGCACACCCTAGGGCTTCCCTCTTCCCTGCGGTCTGAGTGGGGAGGGCGAGCAGAGAGAGGGGGGAATATCCTGGGTCCGTGCCTAGGACAATTGCTGGGAATCAGTGCCAGGTCTAATCCGTGTGCTGGAAACCTCTGGGCGCTTCTCTAGCCAAGGGATGTTGGCAAATGCTGTGAGGGGGGAGACGAAAGAAACTGAGGATGCGGCTCTTTTGCAAAGCTTTCCAAAGTGCCCCACCTTGCCCCATTGTCCCTCAGGAGTGGGCAGGGCACAGAGCAGTGTCCCCCTGCTCTGACAGCCATCCCTTTTCCCGTCTCTCAAGAACTCCCTCATCGGCCTTTCTGTCTTTTCTGTGTGCAGGGCGTTTGGGTTGCGGGACTCGGGACCTTTGGTGTTGTCCGAGAGCAGTTCCATGGCAAAGAAGGGCTGCTCTTGGTTCGAAGGCCTTTCTTCCAGCTGGACATCGATGAGTTGTGGCTGGAGGAGATCTACTGTCCCACTGAGCTCCTCCCTGGTGAGAAGGCAGCAGCCCCCCTCTTCCTGCCCCATGTCCGGAACGGTTTGTTCTCCCTGCTCTTTGGAAAGGCCTGGGAGAAGTAGAGGATTGTCTCCAACGGTCAGGGTACAGCTTGAGTTCCCCCAAAAGAAACCGTGCCCCAGGAGCTCTTTCTCTTAGCGACCCTTTCTCTGGGAACTTGTTCTGAATGTTGCAAGCAACTTGGGCTTGCCGTGTCGCTGAGGATGTTGCTTCTCCTTGCAGATGGTGTCAAGATTGAGCCGCTGAAGTACGTGCAGCTATCGCGAGCCACCTCCTTCCCGCTGCACGTGGCGAAGAACTGCGTGCAAGAGACCATCCTCTTGTACTGCTTCCTCGTGAGGAACAAGGAGCACGTCCCCTTTGCCGTCAGGGACATTGGAGTTCTGCCACGCGAAGATGGTTTTCTGTGCGTGAAGTCTTATCTAGACTGCGTCAAACGTCCGGAGAGCGCCGCGGGCCTGGTTGCACTGCTCCACAGCGTAAGTTGGTGAGGTTTTGGGGGCTACTTCCATTTCTTTGGGAATCCTAGCAAAGGGTGAGCAACCTGACTGCTATTGGCCAGCCCGGACATGGCAGGCCAGTCAAATGCCTTTCCCCACGCTTGCCCCCTTAGCTGCTCTCTCCACGAGCAAAGAGAGTTTCTTCTGAGCGTCTGGATGCTTGCCCCTGCAAAAAGCCTGGCAGTGTTACTGTACAGCCTCCATATTCTGCCATTCTTGTGCCCGTGCTGCCGCGATTCCCGTCAGAGAGAATTGCCTGCATGTGGAGGGGAATTTAGGCTACCTTCTGTGGTGCTGCGGGAAGACTGACAACAAACCCCATGCATGGACATGACGGAAAAGGGATGCCATGCCTTGTGCGACACCAGGAGGATTACTGCCAGCAAGCTGCAACGGGTAGGAGGCCAGCCTTCTTCAAGCCCGTGTCATCGTTTGTTTTCCAGGTTTCATCTGACTGTGAGGAGAAGGCCGGAGGCCAAAGTTTCCACCACCTCGCAGGAGGAAGCTGCAGGAGAGCGCAGGATCAGAAGAGGTAAGGGAACAGGTCCCTGCTGTCTGGGGGTGGTCCCTGTCCCGTGCTGGCTGACTTGAACCAGGTTAAAAGGCAGTGCCCACGCAGCTGCTCGGAAGAGCTTCCTCCTTTCCTAGTTTCAGAGTGCCATCCTGGCAACCTGCTGCAGAGGAGGAAGTAGCTTTCCCTCCCCATCCTGACAAGCTGGGAGCCAGGCACAAGGCAGCAAGATGTGGAGAAGAAGCCTTCTACCAGGTGAGACCCCTGGGGGAAAGGAGGAAGGAGCCCCTTGCAGCCACACTGGAGAGATGTCCCCTTTGGACCCACCAGCCGCAGGGTGGCTCCTGACACACGTCCCAGCGGAGGCCGCTCTCTCAACGGATGGCAAGCGTGCAGCACGTTTGCCTGAGACTGGCACACCAGCTTCATTTTCCAGCAGGGCCCCGATCCTTGGGGGAGCTGAACGCAGAGCCTTGTTGCAGAAGCTCTTCTCCCTTCAGGAGCCCCCCCACATTGCAGCAGAGCCCATCTTCTTGTCTGTGGGAGCAAACGTCCCCTGCCTTCATTCTAACATGTCTCACCGTGTCTTAGGATTGCCGTGGCCCCATCTCCCCTGCTGTTTCTTCCAGCCTAAGGAGCTGTGATACCAGATGGAAAAGTTTCTTTCAGGCATTTTTTTCAAACGCTATCCCAAACGTTGTGGCAGGCACAAGAGAGTGCTGAGGTAGGGAGATGGCATGACTGGCCTCCTTACCTGACGGCTTTCTCCAATGGCTCCGCTGGCTCCCCAGCGATAACCTGTTTTCCACCCATAAGCGCACCGTGTTTCAGGGCCACAGAGGAGAAGCTGAAGTAAAGCCCGGGTGGGCCATAATGGTGTCTCTCGGATCCTGTCCTTGCACAAGACACCGCTCCCCTCCTTCTTCCACCAAAAAGGGCCTGGATACGGGCATCCCGAGCCTTCCTGAAGGCAGGTGGTGCCACAGCTTCGCGTTTGGCTCTCTCTGTCTCCGCTGAAGTGAACACGGCCAGTCCAATATGCCCGCTCGCTGCGGAAGTGCCGTCTGCTGCAGAGGCTGACGCAGCTTGCGAGCGCGGACTGGAGACCGAATTTCCCTGGGCTCATGCAGCCTCCTCCCGGCGTCTGTTTGCAGCGTGCTCCCCCCGTGTCCAGGCAGCTCCCCCGGGACGAAGAAGGCAGACAGGCAGGAAACAGCTCCTCAAGCCAAGTCCACCACCACTGCGCTCCCTGCTCCTGAAGCCTCCAGGAGAGCGCTGCAGGTACCTGCTCTGCCTTGCTGCAATGACTGTGCTGTTTGGGCCTGTACAAAAGCCTCTGTGTGGAGCGATCCCGAGCAGGTCCCTTGGGATGCGTTCGTCTTCACATTTGTTACCTCCTTCATCTCTTCCTCAGGAGACGGAAGGTGGCGTCCCGCACACCTTCCCTGCCTCTTACTGCCTCCCGTGTTGCCATGAGCCACTTCATTTTGACCAGGGGCCATGGAAAAGGAGCAAGGCCTTTCTGAGTCGTTGATGGCAGAGGGCTTTGGTCACCGCGGGCTGTTCAGCTGTGTTTGTCACGAGTTGAGGAGCCTGGCCTAGCTTCAGGGCCCCTCATCCTTGAGGGTCGAAGCACTGCTGACAGACCGGCTGAGGCGAGGGGGCAGGAGTGTGGGTTAGGCCTGAGGGACAGCTGAGACCAATCCTGTCTGCTGTTGTGTTTGTTTTGTTGTTTTTTTTGTTTTTTTTTTTTCCTCCAGGAGGTCTGGAACCTGTCTTCACAGTGGGACCAAACAGACAGCTCATGGCCCACGTACCAAAAGCTACAAGAGCAAGCCCAGGCAGCCATGGCTGCATGGGAAGCCTGGTCTGAGGGGGAGGACCAACAGATACCCCAGGTACTGGCAGTGATCAACACCGCTGAGAACAGCGGCGATCCTCTCTGCCCGGGCTCCGAGGGCGGCAGGTCCCAGGGTGGTGGGAGCAGGACGGGCACGAGGCCGCAGGTCAGGGCTTTTGCTGCTCCTCCCTGTGAGGGAGAGGTTGTCAGCAGAAAGTGAGGGATAAAAGCAGCAGCCAGACGTGGGCTGGCAGCGCCGAGTCGCCTGGTTCGCAGGTCCTGCTGCAGGGTCCTTTCAAGAGGTCCTCTGGGAAAGAGCAGCTGTATGTCCAGTCCTGTTTGATGAGAGGGACTTCTCCTTGCAGCGATTCAACAGCCAACATGCTCGGACTCCCCATCCTCCAGCCCAGCCCAGGAGCAAGGTCAGGAAGAGGTGGAGGAAGGCTGAGAACCCTGCCCCAGCAGAGGAGTTGGGAGCAGCAGGCAAGCTGGAGAGACTCCAGCCTGAGTAAGTGTGTGCCGGCTCCGTTCCCGTCGTGGGGCACTGGAGTAGCTCTTGAGTGATGTCAGGACATGTCCAGGAGCCTGGTCCCTGAGTCCTGGGGTTGCCTGTGACACCCTTTGATTCCTCCTAAAGCGGGCATGACCTTGGTTACCGCCAAGGCCTAAAACTCACCACAGGTTGAAAGGGTGGGTGCACGTGGCACCGCATGGGTGCAGGGTCTGGATTGTAATGGGTAAAGCCTTGTTTGTTCATTAAATATTGCTGATGGGAAGGTTTTCAATGGTTAACTGCTTATACCCCCAATGTCCTGTTGAAGGAAAAAAACAAGTATAGGAATTTCCTGTTAAGTTAACAATTGCAGTAGAAACCAGCTCCAAAAAAGGGCAAAATGGCATTCCCCCTCACATGAGAACACACATATCAGCAGCAAAGTCACGACCCCGACGCAGAGGAAGACAACGATCTTCATCCCCACGACCACCAGAGGACTGACGAAGACCCCCTAGCAACAGGCCTCGCAGTCGTAAGAAGACACCAGGATGTGCCACTAAACCCGGAACTACTAGGCTATAAATGGAGACTCTGGCGGGCTTAGGTGCGCGCCGTTGGCGGAGCAGGAGACTCCCCGGCCGCCCAGCGCTGTTTTACTTATCGCTGCTTGCTGAGTTGCTCAAATAAATAGAAATTCGATCTACCTTACCCACGATGTGTCGGGAATGATTTCTACCAAAACTAATGTATAACATGGATGAGGGGAGAGGCAGAAGGGGTGTCTGACAGAGGCTGAGGGATCCCTTTCTCCTGTTGTTGCAGCCGCCTTTCCCCACGAGCACTCCAAGTTTTGGAAAGGTTGGAGCCGCATCGCCATCAACAAAGTGTATTCAGAAATGTTGCGGAGGCAAACCGGCTGCGGCAAGAGCAGCAGCAGCAGCAGCTCCCCCGGTAAGTATCTCCAAAAAGGGATGGTGCTTCCCGCTGCTGCAAGGCCCATCCTTCCCCTGGGGGCAGCACTGGGAGAAAGAGGGCACGTCTCCGACACCCCTCCCGAGACGGACGCAGGCTTTGGAGACTCTGGAGACTTTGGGACTGGAGCTCCCTGACACCTGACGGGGAGCGGCTGGGCACCCAGAACAGGCTTTCCCATGTGGGATGTGAAAGTCCTGTCTGAAAACAGAGGGGTCCCCTGGATGGCTGCCTCTCCCCTTTCCAAAGCCGAGAGGCTGTCCTTCCTTTGGAGAGCGCTGACGCCAGGACACCTTGCCCTGAGGGGGAATACCTGTGCAGAATACCCAGGGTCCTCCGCTCCACCTGACCCAGCCCCAGGCTGGTGAGCTGCACCCCTGGGGACCCTGTCGTGAGCTCGGGCACGAGGCATCTGTCTCACTTCTCGGCAGCCTTGAAGCTTCCTGGGAAGCAGACCCCTACGTGCACGGCCCGAGCTAAGCCTGCAGTATTTCTCTGTGTTCAGCCTGTACACAACCTGCTCATCCTCTTTTTTCTTTTGACTCCCTAGCGCTAGATGCTGGTACCGCAGTGGAGGGGAAGGTGCTGGGAATGGCGACGGCGGCAGCAGCGGAGCTCTGAGCAAAGGGGCTGGGAAGCTCTCCCGCTTTCCACCCCTGAATGGAAAATAAAGAGCACCGGGGCTCTTCCCAAACAGACTGCTTGTGTCACTTCATCCACCCTAGACTTGAGTACGCATAAGCTGGATCTCTGCTTTGAAAGAGGAATGTGGGTTGAAAGGAGAGCTCTTTCCAAGGCTCCCATTGCTATGCCTGCGCTGTCTTAAGTGTGGCTTCCCGTCATGATGCTCATCGCTGCCAGTTGCGCGCATTTCCAGGGCAGAAGTCTGTGTCTCAGCCCACGTCCCCATAGCTCCCTCCTAGCTAGGGGAGCTCCGTGGCAGACCTGGAGGGGAGGCCCATGGGGACGAGGAGCAGGCAGAGGCATGGGGAATCTGAGGGCATGTGAAAGGACTCTCAGGGCCAGGTGTGCGGGTGTGTATGTGCTTGTGAACCCCGAGAGTGCCGTGTGTGTGCCTGCAGCAGTGACCTGCTGTCTCTGCCAGCCCCAGGGCAGGAGGGGACTCGGCTGTCTGTGCCTGTGTGTTACGTGAGGCCTGTGTGTGGGTGCTGTTGCAAGCAGCGCCTTGTCTGTGGTTGTCTGTGTGGCCGGCTGTATCAGTGTCCTCCCTGGGTGTCCCTGGCACAGGTGCTCAGCTTCGTTACTGCTTGAACCTGCAAAGGGGAAACTGGCGGCGGTGTCCCTGAGCCTGGGCGCAGACCGGCCTGGGCGGAGACCAACCCCCTGGGCTGGGGACCCTGGGCACTGGGCTGGGTTCCAGCGGCCGTGCAGGACCATGCTGGGTGGTATCGGTCTGTACTGGATCATGAAGAATGCTATCAGAGCAATCCTGGCTTCACTCCATTGTTTTAGTTATTGCTGAGAAGGGCTTGCACAGTTTTAAGGCCTTTTCCGTTTTTTTTTTTATTTTTTTTTTCACATTGCCCTGCCAGTGAGGAGGCTGTGGTTGCAAAAAAGCTGGGAGGCAACACAGCCAGGACATCTGAGGCAAACTGGCCAAAGGGCTATTCCCTAGCATATAGAATCATAGACCGGTTTGGGATGGAAGGAATCTTAAAGATCATCAAGTTCCAACCCCCCTGCCATGGGCAGGAACACCTCCCACCAGACGAGGTTGCTCAATGCCCCATCTGTCCTAGCCTTGGACACTTCCAGGAATGGGGCATCCACAGCTTCTTTGGGCGACCTCTTCCAGTGTCTCCTCACCCTCACAGTAAAAATCTCTTCCTTACCTGAGTCTATCCTCAGCCTGTCTTCATAGGAGAGGTACTCCATACCTCTGATGATCATTTTTGTGGCTCTGCTCTGGACCAAGTGCAGGTCCGGGTCTCTCTTGTGCTGGGAGCCCTGCTATTCCATCCCCCGGACTCTGGAGGGCAGAGCAGAGGGGGAGAATCACCTCTCTCGCCCTGCTGGCCACTCTGCTTTTGATGCAGCCCAGGATACAGTTGGATTTCTGGGTTGCAAGTGCATATTGCTGGCTCCTGTTGAGCTTCTCATCGACCAGTACCCCCACGTCCTTCTCCACAGGGCTGCTTTCAAGGTATTTCTCACCTAGTCTGTACTGGTGTTTCAGAGAGCCCCTCTGCTCATGCATTAGATTGGGAGGCTGGGCATCTGGTTTGGATTGTTGGAAGCCCTAACTTCAAGAAGAATTCAAATTGAGCGTTGGACATGTAGAACAGTAAAGAGGCATTTTCTCCTGCTTCTGTGGTAGGCAATGGGCATAGCTGAAACACATCTGAAACAAAACTATTACCAGCTCGTACCGTTCCAGACAGACCCTTGATGATATATGGGTCAACCCCTGTGCTGCCAATTGTACAGACCTCCGAGTATTATTTTTTCAAAGGCAGTTAAACTTAATAAGCAATGACTTTTACTGGAACACTGAAGAAAGTCTATTCATCGAAGGCTGCATCTATATTAGGTGTGGAGATGGAGCAAGAATGTAGTTTTGCAACAAATGAATATTACAGCAAGGAGTATTTGTTATTGGTGCTCTGTGAGTGAATGAATGAAGTGGCCCTGTGGCTGCCACACCTTCTGTGATGATGGTAGCAAGGGAGACCCATGTTCCTGCTGGAGCTCTTTCTAGACTGTGAATTTATCCAAACTGTGTTGTGTTCCCTTGGAGGTATAGCAACAAGCAATGTAGTCCAATTGGAGAAGATCAGTAGATCAAAGCAGCTAAGGCTAAAGGCCTTACATATTCATCATGTGGTTCCAGCATCTAGGAGCTTTGGACTAGATTCGTTTGGAGCCATTGGACAAAAACGCCTGCAAACTTTGATTCAAATCTATCCGAAGAACAGGTGATTAGTTTGGGTTTTTATATCCCCTTTCGGGGTTGCAATACATTGATCTTGCACCTGAAACAGATCTTTAATTTCTGTTTCTTTAGAGAGAACATTCATTCATGTAGCACTAATCCTCTGTGAAACTGCAACTGGATGGAGTAAATGTGATTACTGGAGTTTTATTGTAAAACTACATTCTTGCTCCATCCCAGCATCTAACAGAGATGCAGCCTTTGAGGAATAGATTTTCTTTAGTGTTCTAAGAAGAGCTGCATCCGAAGGAACTGGGGTTCTCCTAGGACCACTACAGAAATACTTCTGCTCTCCATAGCTTGTCCAGCACGGGTAGTGTTGGTCAGAGCACAGTTGCCTCTGACACTTGGTGCATGACACTTAACATAGACTCACAGTTGACACTGAGGTCAATCTGAAAATGAGAATCGTGTTGGAGATGAGAAGAAGGTGACAGAGATGTACTTAGGGTAAATGAGTAATTTCTGTGCCCGTTTCCTCCAAGCTGAATAAGAACAAAGTGAATTAATTTGACAGTTGTCAGTAACTTAGATCACGATAGATTTTATTTCCTAATTGTTCTGACAGTACATTCTCGTGTCCGCTGTGGGTCTGTTCCGCTTCCTAGAGCAGGCAAGCTGGATTCTGCATTTGTCAGCAGAATTTTACATAAACTTTTCCTGAGTGCAGTCTACATGGATAGAATATAAACCGTGTTTAACTTCCTCCATCCAGCCAAATGAATAAGTATTTTATGTTAAAGGACTAAGCATCTTTTTTTTTTTTTTTTTTTTTTTTCTGGGTGGGGTGGGGGCTGTGGGAAGGGGGGGTCTTTTTTCTAGACCTTACAAAATAGATCATGGCAACGTTCTATTGTAAAATATGAAAACAGTTATCTTAAGAAACAAAGATGTATAGCAGCTAAGTGTAGTAACCAGTGAAAAGCGTTTTGCCAGTCGAACTTGAACCAAAAGAGATGGGAGAATTCTGCAGAAAGCAAATAAAGACACGGAATCAGGGTGCCTCAGTCAATCAGATGTGATGGAAAGCCAGCAAAAGAGTGAGCGCTTTTTTCATCTGCTGTAATAAAAATGATAAGAAAATCTGTTTAATATAAAACAAATTCAATTCAGATGATCAAGCTGGGGACTGGTCTGCGTGAGAATGATACAGAATCTGTGTTAGCTGTTTTAAAGAAAAAGTTAAATAAGTCTGGGTTGCTGTGATATCATTGACGCTGTCTGAAGAAAGTTATTGACCAGGAGGTTTCTTAAGTTTTTCACGGGTGTCTTAGGAGGAAAAGAAATGAAAAACGGAGGGGAGTGAGAGCAGGAAGGCTTATACAGTGTCGAAAAACTGAACATCCCGGGATAAATGCTTAGTTCTACGGAGAATGTATACTAATGCTTAGTTCTACCAGAGCAACTGGCCAAAAGGAAAAGGCTTTTTTTTTTTTTTTTTTTTTTTTCTCAGTGCTCAAGATTGGAATTGGGGAAAAAATGATGGGAATCCATCCGTTTTTCTACTTACCCAATTTGCTTAGGCCCTTCTTAGGAAGGGACGTGCCGGAAAAATTGGATGCAAAAGTTTCTTTGGAACAAGGGAAAATGGAAATCAAAGTAACATCTTAAGCTCTGAAGTCTATCTATCCGCGGCGAGTCCAGAGAAAGCTCCAGATAGGACTCCCTGCAACTGTTGGTGCGCAAGTTAGGTGGAGCTATCCCCCTTGTGCCCGGCGTGGGTGCGCAGCGCCGAATAAACAGACCTGCTTTATAACCATTGTGAGGTTCTAGATAGAGTCTGACTTCCGCAAGTCAGTAGCTGACCAATGCTGTAGAGCTCAGAACAGATGTCATCAACAGACTTCAAGTGACTGATCAGGGAATTTGATTAGCTAATATGACTGATTAGCTCTAACTACCAGGACTAAAAGTTTGGTATTTCTGGAGAAGATCGTGTAGACGAAGGAGTGCTCAAATGATGATGTACTAGTTTTGAAGTCTACAAGTATATTCTACCAAACTTTTTAAGAATAAATTCCATGCTAGGCCAATTGTAATGAAATTTTTCTATTATTTCTACAAAGCTGTCTCAGTTTGAAACCTTGAGACAGTTCAGTGTTGGGTAGTCGTCTGTCTCAAAATGCTGAGAAGATGGGGCTGCATTCATTTGCAAACTGGCTGTCCTAAAGGCCTTAAACTTTGCATTATGTTGAGGCAGTGGTGATCTCAGCCTTCTTGTATTTCTCTGAGTAATGTAGCTCCCAAAAGAGATCCCAAGGTCCAGAAAAGACATGGAAATAATTGGTGGCTTGTAAGGAAAAATCACATTCCATCACACAGCACCACCAGAGCTGTCTGTAGAGTTTAGAAGTCAGCTGAAGTTATTTATGTTTCATCTGAAGGGAGTAAGAAAAGAGCAGTTAATATAAAAGAATGCATGTCTGACAATCATACAAGCGGATGGGAGCCTGTTTTATCTGGGTGTCCTGGTTCCAGTTAGGACAGAGTTAATTTTTCCTCATTCTAGCTGGTAGGGTGCTATGTTTTGGATTAGGATGAGAAGAGCGCTGATAACATGCTGATGTTTTAATTGTTGCAGAGCAGTGTTTACACCAGGCCAAGGACTTTTCGGCTTCTCGCTCTGTCCTGCCAGCGAGCAGGCTGGGGGTGCAGCAGGAGCTGGGAGGGGACAGAGCCAGGACAGCTGACCCAAACTGGCCAAAGGGGTATTCCATACCATCTGACGTCATGCTGAACAATATATAGGGGTGGCTGGCCGGGGTGGGGGGCCGGCTGCTCGGGGAAAGGCTGGGCATCGGTCAGCGGGTGGTGAGCAATTGCATTGTGCATCACTTGTTTTCTTACACATTATTATTATTAATACTATTATCATTATCACTATTATTATTATTATTGTTATTATTATATTCCTGTCTTAATAAACTGTCTTTATCTCAACTCACCGGCTTCACTTTCCCGTTTCTCTCCCCCATCCCAGAGAGGGAGGGGGGAGGGTGAGCGAACGGCTGTGTGGTGTTTAGCTGCCAGCCGGGTTAAACCACAACACTGGGTCTGTGCATTTTGTATCTGTATGCTGTTGAGGAGATTGTCAGAATTCTGATTAGAGAATAAGGAACCTACAGAAAGTGCAGTACGCAAATGCTGGAGAGCACGGGTCAAAGTTTTACGCTTCCTGGGACTGCCTAGCATATTAAGAGGTCTAGGGAAGAAATGGCTGTGGTTCGACATTAATAGCACATTGACAAGTGTGATTTAAACCTATCCACATCTAAATCAGTCAGCCCTACTGAAATCTTCAAATACTTAAGAGGTAACCCGTAGCCAATGGTGTCAAAAAGTGCTGTGAGATTTGAGAAAGTAACCTGCATTTCTCTCCCATAACAGTTTTGTCCTTGTGTGAGAAGCGAGTGAGGGATTTTGCTGCCCTTGTGTCTTTTGTTTAACCTCTATCAGCACCACAGGTAGTAAACTGCCACTGTCTTAACTAAATGTTACGCCTTTGAGAAACAAATCAGATGGCAAATAATCTGTTAAGAGCTGACTGCCTTCTTCCCCCCAGACAGCTGAGATGCACCTCTTTTTCCCTCTCCCAAGCACTTGCTGCTTTGCACTTCCTTTTCTTTCATTGGAGAGTCAGATAAATCGGTTGCTTTGCACTAGTATATGTTCCTTGGAAAGCCGCTTAAACTCTCTTCAAACACTGCACTACCTATAAATTGATTGCTTCCTCTAAGTGGCGCTTCTGCTCTAGCCGGATCCTCTAAATCCCATTTTACTGCTTCTGCTTACTAAGCAGGTGAGAGAAACTTTCATAACCGGTGAGCAGAGAAGAAGGAGCTGTAGTTCTGTATAAAGGAAATGTTTGGAAGTTTTGAAGATGTTTCCCCTGCTCAGCTGCCATCCCTATGTTAATCAATTGCCTGATCTTTTGCATTACAGCAGAAGTCTTGATTCAGTTATTAAGGAAAGTTATTTCTGAAAATACTCAGCCCCCTCTGTGCATGCCAAACCTTTAATGGCACTGTGCAATACGCACATTGCAGTGATAAATCAGGTTGTGGAATGAATGGCAACATAAATATTTGGCTCCAGATCCAAAATGTCATTTATTTGGCCATTTTATTTAGGGTAGCACCCCCCGCCCCTCCCATTCCTTCCACCTCCCTTCCCTCCCCTCCCCTCCCCTACACTCCCCTCCCCTCCCCTCCCCCCCCCTTACACTCCCCTGCCCTACACTCCCCTCCCCTACACTCCCCAATACTCCCCTACGCTCCCCTCCCCTATACTCCTCTCCCCTACACTCCCCTCCCCTACAATACCCTCCCCTACACTCCCCTATATTCCCCTATACTACCCCTCCCTACACTCCTCTCCCCTACGCTCCCCTATACTCCCCTACACGGCCCTCCCCTCCCCTGCCCTCCCCTCCCCTGCCCTGCCCTGCCCTCCCCTCCCCTCCCCTCCCCTCCCCTCCCCTTCCCTCCCCTTCCCTCCCCTCTTGTCCTCTCTTCTCCTCCTCTCCTCTCTTCTTCTCCTCTCTTCCCCTTTCTTTCACAAACTTGAATGCCGAAGAGGGAGAACCGTCACTTCAAATCACTTCAGTCATTCTCGTAGCTTATATCACTGCCTGATTCATGGGAATCCATCAGCGGTAATCATAAGCGTTGCAGCTGCTGGGTCACTAGTCAAGCAAGAGTCTCAAACTGGGAATCGCTGACTTCTTTCTGTGGCTCAGACAGGTGACTTTCAATTCCACCCTGCCTTGGACACGTCCTCTTGCTGTGTCCCCACCTACAGTGCAGTTTTGCTTAGAAGCAGAAGCACGGTTTTGAAGTAGTTCCACTACTTCCATTTTCAATGATTTAGCTTGGCTAGCCAAGTGGCTTCTGTAAATAGAACACAGTCAAGAGATTTTGGTTAGAAACAACTAACTGAGCAGTTCCTTTCCACATGGGCAATGAATGTTTACCCTTTCCTAATGGAGACTACAGTGTAAGAGATAATGACAGATCATTCAGAGAGCTTTGAAATAGCCCTTGGGGATGCTTAGTCCAGAGGACCAGAGTAAATCCGTCTAAAATACACCATGGAATCACTCTGAATTACTTCCTAACAGAAGCATGTCCTTACTATGTCTGCTATGGCTTCAGCTGGTTTCAGTGTTCTTCTTCACCTAATACTTCAATTAAGAGTTCTAAAGGAAGACGGAAAGATGGAGAAATATCTAAATCACGGATGAAAAGTGCTTTGAGAACGTTGGTCATTAGCCCCATAAAGCATCAAAGTGCTGTCCTCTGAAGCAAATGCTTTATTCTCTTGATATCGAAGGAGGTAAATAAATCCAATGTTGTAACATTAAGGATTGGTTAGAAAAGTAAACCTTGAAAACAAGTAAAGGAGAAGACCAAGTAAGCAATTGCAGTGCCTGTGGGGTAACTGCAGGGTTAGGCAAAGAACTATTGTGCAATGCAATCTTGTTATAAAAGAAGTATTATGTGAATTTTTACTGTTTTATTTCTTGAGTGTTCTATTTGAAAGGGAGTGAATCTATCAGGATTAGCTGTTTAGTTTAGAAATGTAATGAAAATTGGCTTCTCTTTCCTTTTGAGTTCACCCCTTTTTATAGGATTTTATAATCGAGTAAGTAGGTATTTTTTTAAAACAGGGTAAAAGCGGGTAATTATGTGCACAATTATTTTTAAAATACAGTAACAATAGCAAGGATGAGATGAAGGGTATTTATACACTATTATACTGTCACGGTATGTGCCGTACATTAGTAACAGTCAGAGGATTCATGTTAGTGAACAAAAGATGTCTTTAAATAAGTAAATAAATAATTAAATAAATATGCATATAGGTAGATAGATTGACAGATAGATAGACAGACAGACAGGCACCTAAGAAACTGCTGTGAAGCTTCTTGCTCTCTTTTCTAAAAGTTAAAGTGAATACAGCATCAGGGTGTGTTAGAAACATTACAAGCATTACCTTCAATCCACCACAGGTACACACGAGAGGTCAGTCTGCAGGTTGTGAAGGCAAAGAAACTGCTCTGGTTTGATGTGAAGAACCAAGACGTAAGTTGCTGTCAGAGAAAAGATGCTGTCAAAGTGCGTCACGTCTACGCTAGAGCATCTCTGCCAGCATCTGTAGTGCATCTATATGCACCTATAGTGGAGCATCTCTACTTATCCAGTCTGGGTGATCTTAGGAGCATTCTGAAGCCCCAGAGGAGGGTCTGTTTGTCTTTTTTGCTTTTATAGCCAGTGAAAATTCTTATAATTTTACACAGAGTGGATGAAAAACACTGAGTGTACTTCCAATCTTCACAGCTTCTAAGCAAGTGGAGATGAGGTTGCGGAATAAGCAAATAAAGTGTTGATCTGGAAGCAGCCTAAAGATTGTCTTTAACCAGGGCCTTGCATTCTTCATTTTTATACCATTACTTGCCTTCAAGTGCATGATCATGATTTTATTAACTTTCTACCACTACAGAAATGCACCTGAGTCTTTCACAAAACTTACGGGTGGTAATTGGAAATATTCATCAGCATTCTCTATTTCCTTCTTCATCTCAATTCTCTTCTGGCCTGTGAAGCTTTTCAGATCAGAGATGAAGATCAGCTATAATACAGAGTTTTGGAGACTGCAAAGGAAAAGAAGAATCATACTGAAAACTCTTTTCAGCCTCACGTGCAATCATCAAAGAAAAGAATACCAAAAGGATACTGCTTTATCACGGTAAGCATAAATTTGAGCATAGGTCTCCTATAAGTGAAGCGAGGTTAAACAGGTTCCAAAGAAGGTGAAGGAGCACACCCAAAATCATTTCCATAAAACCGTGGTTTCAAACAAATGGTTTAAAGATTTAGATTTTCTTACAGGTGAAGAATGAAAATATAAAATAAAACAAAATAAAAAATTACCAGGACATACAGTTTTCTTCTAGCTTGCTTTGCTTCATTCAGAATCTGAGTCTTGGGTCACAATCAGGGAGCAGCATTGTACAGAAATGCCAAAGCCTCCCCAAGCTTGTTATATCTTCATCAACAGGGCTTTGATACTGCTGCCTCCTCAGCAACATCGGCAATTTAGTAGGAAAGTTGGTGTCCACCAGGTCAAATTAGGAAGAGGAAATCCCTCTTGCCACAACTTCACACTCACAGCAGAGTTGGCAGGACAGAGCGATGGACAGAGAAGTATCTATGAGAGTGTTAGAAAACAGACTTTAGAACAGATTTCCATCAACCCAGGAAAAATTACTTGCTCATCCCTTCAAACTAAACTCTAAGTAGAAGGAGGTGATCCCAAGCTGCATTCCTGACATCTATGCTGCAAAGTCATCCAATGTGACATGTTACTATACCAGCCTGTTAGGAAGACAAACAAGAGTTTTGAGTTTATGATGTTTGCTTAGAATTAAGCTCAAAGCGTTAGTCCTTTGATATGTTTTTGTCTGCAAGTGTTTTCACTGTTTCCCAGACAATGTCTCCAGCAAGCTAGCTGCTTGTTTCATTTGGCCAGATATTTGGCCATATCTGGCCAGATATTTGCCTTCTTAGTCAATAACCAAATCTGTCAAGTTAAGAACATGTAATTAATGAGAAGGAAATCCTTTTATTTTGATCTGAGTTCACTTTTTTGTTTTTTGTTTTTTTTTGGTTTTTTCTTTCTAGACCAAGAATGAATCACGGAGAACCAGCAAAACTGAGGTGAAAAATGAAATGAAAAATGTTAAGGTCAGGCAGCTTGCTCACTGCAAGTGCTAATCTGGAAGCAGATGGAGTGCATCTTCATACACCACATCCTGAGACGCTCAACAGGTCAGCCCATTTGATGAAGTACATTGCTGTCCTGAATTTTAATGTGACAGGGGTACTTTTAAGTCTCTTGTTTATGCTTTAGTACTTGAGGCGTATGGCAGGAGCACAGCACACTCTTATTTGTCCACCCTTATTTGTTGATGGTGTGTAGGAAAAAGAGAACGTGCAGAGGCCCTCACCCATACATTGCATCTGTCACTCTGTGCAGCTACATCACTGAGCAAAAGTACCAAACGTAATGCTTGTGAAAGGACTTTACACAAACTACAGAATACTAAAACGAAGCATTCACAATAAAAACACATTTTTTGCCTCAGCCAAGCATCAAACCACTTACAGAAGGGCATGGGCCCTCTCTGTGCACCTCAAGGTGGGATCCACAAATCCTCACGTGGTTTCATCACATCCAGCACGCTTCTCTGTCCCTCCTAGCTAAACTTGCACAGAGGCAGCTGCTCCCAAATTGCCATGGTGACATCACTCAGTTCTGTTTCTGAAGTCATCACCGTAGGCGCCTTGCAATGACAACAGAACACTCTCTGTTGCTAATGCGTATGTCTCAGAAACAATTAGAGAAGTGCCACTATCCCCAAGTTGACTTGAATTAGAGTAGTTCAAAAATGATTCTCTGCTACCATACATCCGTGGAAGGTGTGGGATAAATCTTGTCCTTCAGCAAGGATTACAGACAAAAGGAGCTTGATTGTGATACGTTCCCCTTACTTCCAGAGCTGTTGACTTTTTATTTCCGTGTAAGAAAAAAGAAGGTGAACTCAACAATTCTCTTCCTCCGAGTTGGGAATATGAAATAAGCCCAATTATCCAGGAAGCCTTAAAAAGGAAACTATATTTTTCCTTGTTAAACACCTTGTTTCTTCTGAAAAATTTTCCAGTACTTTGCAGCTGCGGTGGTTTTAATCGGGTGGGCAGCCGAGTTCCACCACGGCCACTCTCTCACTCCCCTTCCTCAAAGAGAAAGGGGGAGCAAATGCGATGCAAAGGGCTCAAGGGTTGAGATAAGGACGGGGAGATAGCCCCCTGCCCCTGCTCCACGTGGGGTCCCTCCCACGGGATGCCGTCCTTCCCGAACTGAGCCTGCGGGGGCTGCCCGCAGGCAGCAGCTCTTCAAGAACAGCTCCCACATGGCTCCGTACCACGGGGTCCATCCATCCCCCAGGAGCAAACTGCTCCAGCACGGGTCCCCCACGGGTGGGCGGCAGCTCCCCCCAGCCCCCCTGCTCCTGCATGGGCTCCTGTCCACGGGCTGCAGCTCCGGCCCGGGGCCTGCTCCTGCGGGGGCTCTCCATGGGCCGCAGCCTCCTCCAGGCCACATCCACCTGCTCCACCGGGGGCTCCTCCACGGGGGGGCTGCAGCGTGGAGATCTGCTCCGTGTGGGACCCATGGGCTGCAGGGGGACAGCCTGCTCCACCAGGGGCCTCTTCTCATGCTGCAGGGGACTTCTGCTCTGGCACCCGGAGCACCTGTCCCCCTCCTTCTTCGCTGATGTAAGTGCCTGCAAGGCTGTTTCTCACTCCTCTCTCTCTCCCTGTGAAGCAGCCTTTTTTGTTATTTTTTTCCCACTTCCTTAAATATGCTCTCACAGAGGTGCAAACAACATAGGTTATTGGCTCGGCTCTGGTCAGCAGCAGGGCCTTTATCTGACATGGGGCAGCTTCTAGATTCTTCTTACAGAAGCCACCCCTATGGCCCCCTGCTACCAAAACCTTGCCACATAAACCCACCAGAGCAACCCTTTTGGTGAAGAAATTTTTCCTAATAACCAACCTAAACCTCCCCTGGCGCAACTTAAGGGTTTTTGCTCTTGTCTTGTCACGTGGGGCTTGGGAGAAGAGAACCATTCCCACCTCCCTGTGTTAGTAATAGAAGAAGAAATAATACAATATTGTTTAATATGTTACATTTGCGATGTACTGTTCCGAGGCTGCGCTTGGAAGATACAAAATATATGTGTAAGGGTAACATGAGAGAATGCACCGATTCATGATGAGTTGTAAGGCGGATTAGAAGAATGCTCAATTTGCAAGACATCTGGATAACTGGGGCTTCTTGGACTCTGGGAACTGGATCAAACCAACCTTGCGGTTTGGACTGAGACCAAGGGCTCAGAGAGCATGCGTGAGAAGGAAAGGTTAAAAAGTTCAACTCTGATGAAGACATCTTACTTCATCCCGACGACCACCCGGACGACCACCAGAGAGTAGTACGCAAGCGCAGAAGGACTGATAAGATAACTAGCATACGAAGCGAGGCTAGGTGGAGCTAGGAAATGAATATGCATAGATGAGTTGTGAAACCTAATGCATATGTAATATCTTAGGGGATAAAAGAGAACTAAGAGAACAAATCAGACGAAGTTACATTTGGGCAGGCATGCCCCTAACTTTCGGCGCCTAATAAAGCACCTTCATATAATCACTCTGTGGATCATGTGTTTTCATGAACGCTAACATTTTGGCGACCCAGATGGGACCTCGTGTTCACTGCTGAGGCGGCTCGCGAACTGATCACGCTCCAGCCGGCACCGAGGAGTTTCTCGGGGAGCCATCGGCCGCGACCGACCCCCGCTGCTCACAACGTACCTCTGAAAGGGTAAGAAAAAGGTGCTTTCTGGTAATCGGTACCGATCTGGTCTGGGAGCCTGCCGGTCAGACGCGGCGAAAGCCACGGACGGTTGGGCTAGGGAATTCCCGTGGTAAGCCTAGGCGCCGTCCGTCAGACAGTCACGAAAGCGCTGCAGGTTCGGCATCAGTGGTCTGGTTTTGCTGCAGGCTCAACATCTGGTTCGGTTCGGTAAAAGCTATAGCTGATAATGGAAAAACTTAAAAGTATTCTGGGCGGTAATGCTTCAGTACCGCGATCCTCCCCTTTGGGCTGTTTACTAGCACACTGGAAGGAGGGGTGTTTCGGGCAGGAGTTACGAAAGGGTAAACTGGTTGATTACTGTAATGTTTGGTGGCCACAGTATGAACTAGAAGATCAAGAAAGTTGGCCAGAAAACGGAACCTTACAGTACAATGCTATCTTACAATTAATGTTATTTTGTGAGCGAGAGTGCAAGGGGCCTCTCTGTGTGATTGCGTGATTGTGTTGTGAGTGAGACGCAGCATCGCTGCGAAGCGAGTGCGGAGTTCCGATCCGCGGTTCCGTATTCTCCGCGAGGGGAGCGGCCGGAGACGAACGAAGCGCATGACAGACCGAAAAGAAGTGCTGTTTTATCCAAATGTTGATTGGTGGTGCCCAATATACGGGCCCGACGGTGCATCTTGTAATCCTATTTCGTTCTTAAATGTTTTGAGTGTGACAAGGAGGAAGGTGGGAGCATTATCTAAGTAACAGTTTAAAAGTTTCGGTATATTCGCGGTGGTGTTTGGTCGGTTTCCCAAGTATCGGGGGAGGGGGGCTGACTGATTATCAAAGCGGTAGAACGGAGAGTCACTTCTTTGGTGGTTCGGGCTTGAGCCCTGGGAATTTGGTAAGAAGGGGGAGAGCGAATTTATTTAGGCCTCAATACCTTTTACACCCCCGTCTTGATGGATACACAGGAGTGATTCCTTGTTTTGTGTAGGCTTACTAACAAAGTGCATGAGAAAAATTAGCATTCGGCTTGAAATTCGGCCTTGTTGAAATGTAAATTTTGTGGAAAAGGTGGTATTGTTTGTCTAGAAGACGGAAGGCTGAGTGCTTCAGGTGTTTTTCCGAAGTCCTGTGGATTTATGATTGGAACGGGGCTCATTAATAATCTGAAATAGTGAAGTTTGTATGTGGAGTCTAATCCTAGAGAATTGGGACATTTGAGAAGATTAGGAAAACACAGTAAAAACCTGCAATAAAAAGGTTTGCGTGGAAATTGTAACAAGGGACAGTAATTAATATAAATAAATAAAAGGGAATGGGAAATCAAGGAAATGGGTAATATCCAAAACAAAGACGTTTTAAAGAAAGCCTCCTTGGGTGTATATTGGCACATTGCAAGGATATTGTCGGAACGGGGAGTGGGGGGGGCGCGGAAAGCAAGAGGATTTCCACTAAGTATTGCAATCAATGGTGGCCACTATATAAACTAAATGGCCACTTTATGGGTCAATCGACTATAACAGTGTCTTGCAATTAATGTTGTTTGTGAGGAGAGAAGGAAAATAGGATGAAATGTTGTATACTGGTATGTTGTTTCAGCATCTTGGAGGGAAAAGGTATGGAATTAAGTTGGCCCCTGACTGAGCCTTTGGTGTTGGCATTAGAAAAGTACAGGCTGGAGGAAGATAAAGGAAGTGTTAAAAGGGTTGTTGAAGGTGTTAAAGGTTGTGTGGCATGTAGTATTTAACAGAGCTCTTTGAAGTTGAATGAGCAGGGGAAGAGGATGTAGGAATGTTAATAGTTCTGCCTCAACCCGAGGCTGAGAGCTCGAAATCACGGTGTGAGCCCTCTGGGGCAGAGGGACCATGATGGGTCCGGGAGAGATTTGTCATGGAAACAGAAAAGCAGCTAACTCTTAAAACAACCTGAGTTCATGTGTGAGCTCAGATTGCCAACGGGACCGCTCAGGGAACTTTCAACCATTGCATTCCCCTGACCGACCCCCCCCTCCCCACTGAGACCCTTACCACCCCGGAAATTATGTAAATACCAAAATCTGTTTAAATTAGGAATTGAGAATCTGTTCCAACAAGGTCCAAAAGAAAACCCTATGGAATTTTTGAATTTTTGGACCAACTTTGAAATGCAATGGAAAAAAAAAAAAAGACAGAAAATTTGGACCTGGCTTCAGAAAACAAACAGAGGCAATTGGCTAGCCTCTTTCTAGGGCAATCGGCCCCTGATATCAGAAAGAATTTGTCTTAGGCTGCAGGATAAACTTACAACAGTCAGAAATGACGGGGACCTGGGGCATCTACCCTAGCAGGTCCACTAGTTGAAATAAAGCTAGGAAACGAAGAGAGAGGCTTGAATTTTTTGTTGTTGTTGGTTACAGGAGCTTCTTTCTCTGTGTTAATTAGTCTGTAAATGTAATAGGAACAACATATTCAGTGTTAAATAGTTTAAAAGGACGATTAGGAACTAAGACAACTACAATAATTGGAGCCACAGGGAAGGAGGAGGAACGGCCATTCTTACAACCCCTTGATTTGCGTTTTGGGGGTAAGGAACTAAACTATGATTTTTTGTATGTACCAGAATGCCCGATTCCACTCTTGGGACGAGATCTATTAGCTAAATTAGATGCAACAATAACCTTTGAGGATGGAGAATTAATAATGAAGGTACCTGAGTCCAAAGTAGGACAAATCCTAATGATCAAAGATAAACCCTTTGTTAATATTCCAAGAGAAGTAGAAAATGCAGTTATACCAACAGTATGGGAAACAGATGTACCAGGGAAGTCGAAACTGGCACAACTGGTAAAGGTGGAATTATAGGAAAGAGCCAAACCTGTTCGAATCAAACAATATCCACTTAAGATAGAAGCTAGGCAGGGGACAGTGAAAATTATTGACAAATTTCTCAAATATCAGATTTTGGAAGAATGTAAATCGGAATACAATACTCCAATTTTTCCAGTAAAGAAGCGGAATGGCAAATATAGATTGGTACGAGATCTTAGAGCAATAAATGAAATAACAACGGACATTTACCCGGTAGTGGCTAATCCTTACACATTGTTAACATCTGTGAGAGAGATATATAAATGGTTTACTGTGATAGATTTAAAGGATGCCTTCTTTTGCATACCTCTTGATAAAGATAGTAGAAAATTATTTGCCTTCAAATGGGAAAACATATTGAAGTTTTTGTACCACATATGGTAACAACTGTTTTAGAACAAAAGGGGGGCCACTGGTTATCACCCAGCCGAATGATGAAATATCAGGCAATACTAACTGAACAAGATGACGTAACCTTGAAAACGACTAACCTGTTAAATTCAGCAGTATTTCTAGGAACTGTTCCAGAAGAAGGACCGTTGGAACACAATTGTGTGGAAATAATTGAACATACCCATGCGAGCCGCGAGGATTTGAAGGATGTACCCCTTGAAAGGTATGACTGGGAACTTCTTACTGATGGTAGTAGTTTTGTGGAGAACGGAACACGATATGCAGGGTATGCAGTAACAACCCTGAAGACAGTGATCGAAGCAAAACCTTTACCACCTGGAACATCAGCACAGCGAGCGGAACTGATAGCCCTGACTCGAGCACTGGAACTGAGTAAAGGGAAGATGGTAAATATTTGGACAGATTCAAAGTATGCTTTTGGAGTAGTCCATGTTCATGGAGCATTATGGAAAGAAAGAGGGCTGTTGTCCTCACAAGGAGCCAATATAAGATATCAAGAGGAGGTGTTAAATTTGATAAATGCGGTACAAAAACCAAACCAAGTGGCTATTATGCACTGTAAAGCTCATCAAGGAGGAACCTCAAAAATATCAGAAGGGAATCGGCTGGCAGATCGAGCAGCTCGACAAATTGCTCGGGAGGTGTGGAATGTAATGGCTTTGGTACCACTCAAGGTAGGCCCCACTTGTCTTAATCTTCCCAAGGAACCAAGATATTCACCAGAGGATGAGAAATTAGCAAATCTCCTAAAGGCCCGAAAGAACTCTGATGGATGGTATGTAACTGCTATGGGCCAGGTAGTAATACCCCCCTTGGTGATGCGAGAAATACTTCAGACGAGACATAATGAATGTCACTGGGGTGCAGAGGCAATGGTAACATTTTTAAAACGTAGCATCATCTCTACACACATGTTAACAATGGCAAAATCAGTAATGTCAAAGTGTGAGATTTGTCTGAAAAATAATCCAGTAGCAAGAAAACATGCTGAAATGGGAAGAGTTAGAGTAGGAATAGAACCAGGAGATTACTGGCAAGTTGATTTTGTAGAGTTACCTAGGACCGGGGGATATAGGTATTTGTTAGTAGGGGTTGACACCTTTTCCGGATGGCCGGAAGCCCTTCCCTGTCGCACCAATCAAGCTAAAGAGACAGTAAAATGGTTACTGCGGGAAATCATTCCGAGGTTTGGGGTACCATTAGGAATATCCTCGGATAGGGGGCCGCACTTTGTTTCATCTGTGGTTAAAGACGTAAGTCGACTATTAGGAATTTCTTGGAATTTACATACTGCATGGAGACCCCAATCTAGTGGACAGGTAGAAAGGATGAACCAAACTCTAAAGGGACAGATCAGTAAAATCTGCCAGGAAGCCAAAATACAATGGCCACAAGCTTTCCCTATAGCTTTACTGAGAATAAGGATAAAGCCAAGGAGTGGAATGTCAGTAAGCCCATACGAGATAATGTATGGAAAGCCTTATGAATCCCCAGAACCAAATCCTAACATGCATATAACAGGGAACCAGGATGTTTATAATTATGTATTGTCTCTTGGTAAAACTTTAGCTCAACTTCAAAGTGTTCTGGTGTGGAAGCGACCGTTGGCACTGGAAAATCCTATCCACGACATTCAGCCAGGTGACCGAGTGTACATTAAAAACTGGAATGAAGAACCCCTGAGAGAACGGTGGGCCGGACCTTATCAAGTATTATTGACTACTTTTACAGCTGTAAAGGTAGAAGGGGTGGATGCTTGGATTCATTATACTCGGGTGAAAAAGGTTCCCGAATTTTGGTCTGTGCGAGCAATCGGAGATACAAAACTACAGATGAGGCGCGTATAACCATACAATGTTGGGGTTCTTAACAACAGTATCGATAACAGTAATTGTTTTGTGTAAATACCTTGTAATTGAGTTCCTAGAAATACCAGAAAAATATAAGAAAGAGGAAATATTCAGAGGAGAAAATGTTACTTTGGAATGTGGAATGCACAACGATAAACCAATAACAATTAGCTCTCTACAGGTGGTGTGGGGAAAAATAAATGACTCCAGACAGAGCCAGGAAATATACGTAGACACAACCAGGGACAATACAGGACTGAAGGCTGGATGGAAGGGGAAGGCGTACGTAAGTAAACCCATAGAATTGGGCCAACAACTGAGAGGAGCTACCACCTGAACCCTGTTTAGTGTTACTAAAGTCAACAAAGGAAACTACCGGTGCATGGTAACACGTGAAAATAGCACAGATTACGGGATAAGAGAAATATTGGTATATCCGAAATTGGATAAAGGAATATTGGTAGCCCACTGAAAAGGATCTAGAAGAAAAAGAGAGGGCCAGGTGCCATGGACACAAGTGGTACAGATCCCACACAGGCAACCATCAGAGAATTTACTGGTAGGATTGATTAAAGATTTTGCCATAATGAAAGGAACTGATAGAATTACTGCTTGTATGCCCATTCCAAAAGCAACAGGGGACCCGCTTGAGTGGGGTATAACCACCTCCCACTGCCCCAAGTAAAAGGAAATGAAACAATTCAATGTAAAGAAGTGAAAGTTTTAGAGAGGATAAATGTTACACAATACTATAGGAAACTGAGCCCCCCAACATCGAGGTCTGAATGTGAAAAGAAGAACTATCATTTCATAACGATAGGCAGATTTAAGAATGTGGGACAGTGTCATTACGATGAACTACGTGTAGTAGAAGGAGTTAGAGAAAAGATTGTTTGGGAATGTCAAGAGAAAAATAAGCCAAAAGGAATGAAAGGGTGGGATAGTGATTGGACAGTAAGTTTATTGCAGAAATTCCAGTATGGAGGGAATACATCATGGTGTATTAAATGGCAGGGAAAGCAGAATGGAACTGATCAGTTTTATACAGTAAGCCGGGTTGATAGGAGTGGTAGACAAGAGTCAACAAAGGTAGCTTGGTGGACTTGTGAGAAGAAATATACTTGCGACAGTAATAATGAAGATGTTGAGCACTTACTTCCGGTATTGATAGCTCTTAGGGCAGGATGTGCTTGCCGAGGAATTAAGTACAATTCGGAAAGAAACAGCCAGGCTAGTCAAGTCGCAGTGGATTGTAGCTATAGTACCATACAAAGTCCAGGACAATTTGTATGGGCAGCCAGTAATGGAACTTGGACTACACACCCACCGATAGATGGGGAAGTAAAAGAAATAACTCTAGGACTCCCTCCCCACACTGCGTCCAATATGGAAAAAGTCTCCTTTTAAGGGAAAGTTGGAAACCCTACAAATTAGTAGGGCAAAAAGAAGTTTAGAAGAAGGGGCAGATGAAGATATATGGCATGAACCCTCGGATGGAGTAAAATTCAATTGGGCATTAGAATCTCTATTTGCAAAGGTAGCTACTTATCGAAATAGGGAAATGATTTATAAACTTACAGGACAAGTGAGTAGGCGCACGAGAGCCACGAAAGAAGGCTTTAGAGACCTTAATATCCAACTACAAGCTACAGCTAAAATGGTGCTACAGAATCGATTAGCATTAGATACACTGTTATTAAAGGAACATGGAGTATGTGGATTTCTAAAAGATCGTATTGATCATTGCTGCATCCACATTCCAAATGTGACTATTGATGTAGAACATGACATAGAACAACTGGCTCGAGTGGAACAAGATGCAGAACAGGAAGAGAAAGATATGACAACAAGCTGGTTGGATAAAATTTTTAGTGGATGGAATATTAGTAATTGGGTTAAGTCCTTACTGGAGACAATAATTATATTGGTGATTGTAGGGGTACTAATTTGGTTAACATTTATAATGCTGAAAAGTCTGGTTCTAAGGAAGACAACCTGGAACCGGACAGTGATGCAAACTATTGCTCGGCAAATGGAACCACATCCTCAATATCCTCCACCGGCATCTAACAACTTTGGATTTCAGAGAAAGAATCTGAGGAACCCAGGAGGTGAAATGGAATGAAAACCGAATAGACAAGATCAGTTTCAGATCAAGTGAACCCAACCAGAAGGGTGAACGTAACATAAAGCAGAAGTGGTGGACTTATGAAATGTTGTGACAGTCCTAATCTTTGTAATTTCCTTGATTCTTAATGATGTAATTTTCCGTGATTATATTATTGGTGAGCACTGAGTGTAAAATATTTTAGTTAGTTAGTGAAAGCATTTGCCCTCCTCGAAAGGAGTGAAATGCTTTCAAAGGGGGGAAATGTTAGTAATAGAAGAAGAAATAATACAATATTGTTTAATATGTTACATTTGCGATGTACTGTTCCGAGGCTGCGCTTGGAAGATACAAAATATATGTGCAAGGGTAACATGAGAATGCACCAATTCATGATGAGGAGTAAGGAGGATTAAAAGAACGCTCAGTTTGCAAGACATCTAGATAACTGGGGCCTCTTGGACCCTGGGAACTGGATCAAACCAACCTTGCGGTTTGGACTGAGACCGAGGGCTCAGAGAGCATGCGTGAGAAGGAAAGGTTAAAAAGTTCAACTCTGATGAAGACATCTTACTTCATCCCGACGACCACCCGGACGACCACCAGAGAGTAGTACGCAAGCGCAGAAGGACTGATAAGATAACTAGCATACGAAGCGAGGCTAGGCGGAGTTAGGAAATGAATATGCATAGATGAGTTGTGAAACCTAATGCATATGTAGTATCTTAGGAGATAAAAGAGAACTAAGAGAACAAATCAGACGAAGTTAGATTTGGGCAGGCATGCCCCTAACTTCCGGCGCCTAATAAAGCACCTTCATATAATCACTTTGTGGATTATGTGTCTTCATGAACGCTAACATCCCCAGCCTCAAAAACTGCATTGCCCACGACCCCCAGGCAGCTGACCCCCTCTGCAGTTGCAGCACAGGTGGAAATGGGCGCATGGCTGGAGAGATGCACCTCTGCTCTGCTGGAGCTCTGGCTGCAGAAGACATGCCCCATGCCTTGGACCCATGGGCGTGAGGGCAGAGGGTTTTCTGGGTGGGAGAGGAGGCAAGGGGGCATGTTCAGAGGAAGGGGTCTGCACTGAATGGAAAAAATATGGAGTTTTCTGATGAATTCTCCCTCTGACAAGATTTCTGATTAACTTTCCCCTCATTCCTTGATCATATCCCTGATGCCTGAAGGTTTTATTTCTGGGAGTTGTTTCCCTGTCTCATGTCTTATTCCTGTTTCTGCTCACAGCCTCAACCAAATCTGTGTGCAGTAATCGTTGCCCTTCAGAAACCTGCCTGTATGCAAGAGACTGCCTAGGTGCATGTGCATCTTTGCAGGTGCAAAAGGACCTGTCAGAAAGCCCTGCTGGGTTCAGCAAAGTTGATGCTGTCGCTTTCAATATGAAGAGGAGAGGCTGAAGGTACATTTGGGGCAGCTCACAAACATACTGATCCTCAGAGTTACAGTTCAGGAGTCTCAGCAATGTGCTCAAACTCACAGCTCCTCTTCCACTTCTTCCTGCTTCCCCTCCTGTCCAGTAGAGTAGGCAATTGAAAAGAGGGCAGAAAATCCCTATTTTGACCTTGTTTGCTTAGAAAAAATTGCTTGGGAAATGCCCTTGTCGTACAATGGAGCTGTGAGCAGGCTGCCCCAGGCAGCAGCCTCCCGCCAGCAGCAGGACCCTGCCCTGCCGGGGGGGCTCCTTCCACCCGCAGCTTCTCCGCGCAGCGCCCTGGGCAGCTCCCCGGGCAGGCTGAGTGCTGAGCCTGGCAGGCGGCAGAGGCCCTGCCCCGGCACACAGCCCCTGGGGCACAGCAGGGACCCTGCTCTGCACCACAGCCCCGGGCACCCCTGCCTGCACCCCAGGATTCACAGCCTGCAGCTGGCCTGCAACAAGGGAGCCCTCGGAGGCCTGCACGTTCACCCTGCAGCAGGGAACCTTAGCAATGGAGCTTGTGCTTCTCCACACTAAAGAAATACCAAGTGCAACCAGCCAGATCTTCTGTGGGAAGTTCTGGGTCTGGAAATCTTCCCTGATACTCCTGTGCACTGCACTGCAGAAGGAGGCTTACCCTGTTATGTGCTATGAAGATTTCTCCTCCTCTCAGCTCTCAGTATTCTCATATTCCACTCAGCCGGTAACCTCCCTCTCCCTTCTCTCCCCTACCCGTGCCAGCTGCAGGCAGTGCCCCCAGCCCTGCTGCGCTGGGCAGAGGAGCTGCTCCTGGGCAGAGCTGGCTCTCTGCAGCGCTGCCCGCTTGCCAGGAGCTCCCCTTGGGCCCAGGAGCCCGGCCCA
This sequence comes from Anser anser, assembly GCF_964211835.1. Lineage (NCBI taxonomy): Eukaryota > Metazoa > Chordata > Aves > Anseriformes > Anatidae > Anser > Anser anser. The sequence goes on along the minus strand of NW_028153858.1, from coordinate 178,544 downwards.
GCTCAGCAGCAGAGGCCCAGCCCAAGGCCTCCCTTGCTCTGCCCCCCACCAGGCTCCCTGCCCATGGCCCTGGGGCTGCAGGGGAACCTGCTGGGAAACAGCCTGAAGGGATCCCTGGGGTTCCCTCCCTCACCTGGCACACACACTTCTTCACACCTGGGTCATTTCCCCTAGCAGAAAACCACTCCTCGAAAGGAGTGAAATGCTTTCAAAGGGGGGAAATGTTAGTAATAGAAGAAGAAATAATACAATATTGTTTAATATGTTACATTTGCGATGTACTGTTCCGAGGCTGCGCTTGGAAGAAAGGTGCAAGGGTACATATGAGATATGTGCAAGGGTAACATGAGAATGCACCAATTCATGATGAGGAGTAAGGAGGATTAAAAGAATGCTCAATTTGCAAGACATCTGGATAACTGGGGCTTCTTGGACTCTGGGAACTGGATCAAACCAACCTTGCGGTTTGGACTGAGACCAAGGGCTCAGAGAGCATGCGTGAGAAGGAAAGGTTAAAAAGTTCAACTCTGATAAGACATCTTACTTCATCCCGACGACCACCCGGACGACCACCAGAGAGTAGTACGCAAGCGCAGAAGGACTGATAAGATAACTAGCATACGAAGCGAGGCTAGGCGGAGTTAGGAAATGAATATGCATAGATGAGTTGTGAAACCTAATGCATATGTAGTATCTTAGGAGATAAAAGAGAACTAAGAGAACAAATCAAACGAAGTTAGATTTGGGCAGGCTTGCCCCTAACTTCCGGCGCCTAATAAAGCACCTTCATGTAATCACTTTGTGGATTATGTGTTTTCATGAACGCTAACAATAAGACATCTTACTTCATCCCGACGACCACCCGAGAGTAATACGCAAGCGCAGAAGGACTGATAAGATAATTAGCATACGAAGCGGGGCTAGGCGGAGCTAGGAAATGAATATGCATAGATGAGTTGTGAAACCTAATGCATATGTAATATTTTAGGAGATAAAAGAGAACTGAGTGAACAAATCGGACAAAGTTAGATTTGGGCAGGCTTGCCCCTAACTTGCGGCGCCTAATAAAGCACCTTCGTATAATCACTTTGTGGATTATGTGTTTTCATGAACGCTAACATGCCCACCTCCCTGCCCTCTGCCCAGCGCAGTCCAGCAGCTCAGGCTGGGCTGGCCCCAGGGCAGTGTCCGGAGCAGGCTGCTGCAGGGCTCTGGGCACTGCCACCACAGCCCCAGCCCCTCTGAAGGGCACAGCAGCTCCTGGGGGCACAGAGGGCTCAGCCCCACAGATGGGACATCCAAGGCACAAGACAGCCCCCGGGAGGCCCGCAGCCCCTCCGTGCCATCCCTGGGGGTCTTCAGGCAGCTCCTCCTGCCCCAGGGCCAGGGCAGCCGGGCCCAAGCTGCTGCAGCCAGAAAGGGTTTGCTGGTCCCGTTACTTCCTCATCAGCTGCGATCCGGTCTCAGACAAAGAAGAGGCTGTAGCTGCATTTAGTTTGCTTAAATATGCCGAGAGCCTGGGGATAGCTTCTGCCGAGAGGCAAAACCCCTCTCTCAACAGAAGGGACGAGGAACAAAGCCTTCATCCTGTTAGCCTGATCTCACAGTGATACCCAGGCACAAAGCTGCAACAAGTAGCATTCCAGGAGCATCCGGCCCTATTGCTTCTTGTGCAACTGAATGGCCGCCTTCCTGAGCCTGTCGGGCTTCTCGGGCGTTCGACACCGCAAAGAAAAGGGAAGACGAGGTGGTGAGGCACAGGGAGCGAGCAAAGGCAGGGGCGGGCAGGGGCGCCCCGGGCACACAGGCCAGGTCCCCCCCTCAGGCCCCGAGACGCCCCCAGCCCGCCCACGACTCCTAAGATGGCGGCGCCCGCCCTGCCTGGTCAGGCGGTTGCACGGTTGCCATGGCAGCGAGCCCCAGCCAGCCGGCAGGGGGTGGGGCTCCGTTTGCCTGGCGGCTCTGGCAGCCAATCGGAGCCCGGGCTGAGGAGAGGCGAGCCCTGAGGGAGGAGCGGGAGGGAGGAGCGGGAAGCACTGAGGGGAGGCAGAGGCTGTGAGGGGTGGCTCCCAGAGCCCCGGCAGCGTGAGGGCAGCCGCTGCCCGGCCCTGCGTCGTGCCGTGGCGTGTTGTGTACCTTGGGGCGGTTCCCCTGGCCTGGGGACAGGCCGTGGGCAGCCCCAGTCAGGGGGAGACTGGCCCTTTAGCCCCGGCTGGGGTCTCGGAGCTCTTCTCGAGGACTGTTTCCTGGGAGAGCCTCGACGGTTCCTGGGATGGCGGAACCTCAGGCAGCACCGAGCGATTCTCGGAGAGGACCCCGATCCCCGGCCTGAAGAGCCCCTGAGCGAAGACCGCTGCTTTTTAAGTACAAGGGCAGTCTTTCAGAAATTGTTGGCCCCTGCCCGTGAGACACCGTGGAAGCTGCGCAGGGCTGTGGTGCCCGACAGGTAGGTACCTATCAGGTCCAGCAGTGGTACCCTCTTCCCTTACAAATGGTCTAGTGAAGGAGGAGCATAATGCTGTGCGCTGGGGCAACAGAACATTTGCTAAAGCATTTAAAGAAGTCATTTATACGCAGGACTATGGTGGAGACTATTAGGTCGGTCACCGAAAGGTGTGACATATGTTGGAGAAATAATCCGATAAACATGCAAAACTCCACTGCTGAGGGGCAGGCGCCTGGAGAGTATTGGCAGATAGACTTTACCGGACTGCCTAGAAAAGGGGGGCTGAAGTATTTGTTAGTCAAATTTGTTAGGTGTGGCCTGCAGCTCCCACAGGCCTCTCAGGAATGTCCCAGGAATGCGTGCGTGGTGTTTTTCTGGGGTGCTTGTGTATGCCTGCATGTGTCATCGCCTGGGTGAGGTGCTTGCCAAGAGGTTGTGAGCTGGCTGGCCTGGAGCCTGAGGTGTCTTTTCCTTGCTTTCCAGGGACTGAGGCTATCTGGGATGCTGTATGCGACTACATTCCGAAAGAGCTGAAGCGGGATAAGGTGGGCCGGTGTCGTGGGCCCTGCATGAGGCAATCCCTGCCCGAGCAGCATGGCGGTGCACTGAGACTGCCCAGGGTGCCCGGAGCAGCTTCTTGGCCAGCTGGGAGAGAAACCAAGGCCAGATGTGCTCTGCCTCTCAGGTGTTTGGCACACCCTAGGGCTTCCCTCTTCCCTGCGGTCTGAGTGGGGAGGGCGAGCAGAGAGAGGGGGGAATATCCTGGGTCCGTGCCTAGGACAATTGCTGGGAATCAGTGCCAGGTCTAATCCGTGTGCTGGAAACCTCTGGGCGCTTCTCTAGCCAAGGGATGTTGGCAAATGCTGTGAGGGGGGAGACGAAAGAAACTGAGGATGCGGCTCTTTTGCAAAGCTTTCCAAAGTGCCCCACCTTGCCCCATTGTCCCTCAGGAGTGGGCAGGGCACAGAGCAGTGTCCCCCTGCTCTGACAGCCATCCCTTTTCCCGTCTCTCAAGAACTCCCTCATCGGCCTTTCTGTCTTTTCTGTGTGCAGGGCGTTTGGGTTGCGGGACTCGGGACCTTTGGTGTTGTCCGAGAGCAGTTCCATGGCAAAGAAGGGCTGCTCTTGGTTCGAAGACCTTTCTTCCAGCTGGACATCGATGAGTTGTGGCTGGAGGAGATCTACTGTCCCACTGAGCTCCTCCCTGGTGAGAAGGCAGCAGCCCCCCTCTTCCTGCCCCATGTCCGGAACGGTTTGTTCTCCCTGCTCTTTGGAAAGGCCTGGGAGAAGTAGAGGATTGTCTCCAACGGTCAGGGTACAGCTTGAGTTCCCCCAAAAGAAACCGTGCCCCAGGAGCTCTTTCTCTTAGCGACCCTTTCTCTGGGAACTTGTTCTGAATGTTGCAAGCAACTTGGGCTTGCCGTGTCGCTGAGGATGTTGCTTCTCCTTGCAGATGGTGTCAAGATTGAGCCGCTGAAGTACGTGCAGCTATCGCGAGCCACCTCCTTCCCGCTGCACGTGGCGAAGAACTGCGTGCAAGAGACCATCCTCTTGTACTGCTTCCTCGTGAGGAACAAGGAGCACGTCCCCTTTGCCGTCAGGGACATTGGAGTTCTGCCACGCGAAGATGGTTTTCTGTGCGTGAAGTCTTATCTAGACTGCGTCAAACGTCCGGAGAGCGCCGCGGGCCTGGTTGCACTGCTCCACAGCGTAAGTTGGTGAGGTTTTGGGGGCTACTTCCATTTCTTTGGGAATCCTAGCAAAGGGTGAGCAACCTGACTGCTATTGGCCAGCCCGGACATGGCAGGCCAGTCAAATGCCTTTCCCCACGCTTGCCCCCTTAGCTGCTCTCTCCACGAGCAAAGAGAGTTTCTTCTGAGCGTCTGGATGCTTGCCCCTGCAAAAAGCCTGGCAGTGTTACTGTACAGCCTCCATATTCTGCCATTCTTGTGCCCGTGCTGCCGCGATTCCCGTCAGAGAGAATTGCCTGCATGTGGAGGGGAATTTAGGCTACCTTCTGTGGTGCTGCGGGAAGACTGACAACAAACCCCATGCATGGACATGACGGAAAAGGGATGCCATGCCTTGTGCGACACCAGGAGGATTACTGCCAGCAAGCTGCAACGGGTAGGAGGCCAGCCTTCTTCAAGCCCGTGTCATCGTTTGTTTTCCAGGTTTCATCTGACTGTGAGGAGAAGGCCGGAGGCCAAAGTTTCCACCACCTCGCAGGAGGAAGCTGCAGGAGAGCGCAGGATCAGAAGAGGTAAGGGAACAGGTCCCTGCTGTCTGGGGGTGGTCCCTGTCCCGTGCTGGCTGACTTGAACCAGGTTAAAAGGCAGTGCCCACGCAGCTGCTCGGAAGAGCTTCCTCCTTTCCTAGTTTCAGAGTGCCATCCTGGCAACCTGCTGCAGAGGAGGAAGTAGCTTTCCCTCCCCATCCTGACAAGCTGGGAGCCAGGCACAAGGCAGCAAGATGTGGAGAAGAAGCCTTCTACCAGGTGAGACCCCTGGGGGAAAGGAGGAAGGAGCCCCTTGCAGCCACACTGGAGAGATGTCCCCTTTGGACCCACCAGCCGCAGGGTGGCTCCTGACACACGTCCCAGCGGAGGCCGCTCTCTCAACGGATGGCAAGCGTGCAGCACGTTTGCCTGAGACTGGCACACCAGCTTCATTTTCCAGCAGGGCCCCGATCCTTGGGGGAGCTGAACGCAGAGCCTTGTTGCAGAAGCTCTTCTCCCTTCAGGAGCCCCCCCACATTGCAGCAGAGCCCATCTTCTTGTCTGTGGGAGCAAACGTCCCCTGCCTTCATTCTAACATGTCTCACCGTGTCTTAGGATTGCCGTGGCCCCATCTCCCCTGCTGTTTCTTCCAGCCTAAGGAGCTGTGATACCAGATGGAAAAGTTTCTTTCAGGCATTTTTTTCAAACGCTATCCCAAACGTTGTGGCAGGCACAAGAGAGTGCTGAGGTAGGGAGATGGCATGACTGGCCTCCTTACCTGACGGCTTTCTCCAATGGCTCCGCTGGCTCCCCAGCGATAACCTGTTTTCCACCCATAAGCGCACCGTGTTTCAGGGCCACAGAGGAGAAGCTGAAGTAAAGCCCGGGTGGGCCATAATGGTGTCTCTCGGATCCTGTCCTTGCACAAGACACCGCTCCCCTCCTTCTTCCACCAAAAAGGGCCTGGATACGGGCATCCCGAGCCTTCCTGAAGGCAGGTGGTGCCACAGCTTCGCGTTTGGCTCTCTCTGTCTCCGCTGAAGTGAACACGGCCAGTCCAATATGCCCGCTCGCTGCGGAAGTGCCGTCTGCTGCAGAGGCTGACGCAGCTTGCGAGCGCGGACTGGAGACCGAATTTCCCTGGGCTCATGCAGCCTCCTCCCGGCGTCTGTTTGCAGCGTGCTCCCCCCGTGTCCAGGCAGCTCCCCCGGGACGAAGAAGGCAGACAGGCAGGAAACAGCTCCTCAAGCCAAGTCCACCACCACTGCGCTCCCTGCTCCTGAAGCCTCCAGGAGAGCGCTGCAGGTACCTGCTCTGCCTTGCTGCAATGACTGTGCTGTTTGGGCCTGTACAAAAGCCTCTGTGTGGAGCGATCCCGAGCAGGTCCCTTGGGATGCGTTCGTCTTCACATTTGTTACCTCCTTCATCTCTTCCTCAGGAGACGGAAGGTGGCGTCCCGCACACCTTCCCTGCCTCTTACTGCCTCCCGTGTTGCCATGAGCCACTTCATTTTGACCAGGGGCCATGGAAAAGGAGCAAGGCCTTTCTGAGTCGTTGATGGCAGAGGGCTTTGGTCACCGCGGGCTGTTCAGCTGTGTTTGTCACGAGTTGAGGAGCCTGGCCTAGCTTCAGGGCCCCTCATCCTTGAGGGTCGAAGCACTGCTGACAGACCGGCTGAGGCGAGGGGGCAGGAGTGTGGGTTAGGCCTGAGGGACAGCTGAGACCAATCCTGTCTGCTGTTGTGTTTGTTTTGTTGTTTTTTTTGTTTTTTTTTTTTCCTCCAGGAGGTCTGGAACCTGTCTTCACAGTGGGACCAAACAGACAGCTCATGGCCCACGTACCAAAAGCTACAAGAGCAAGCCCAGGCAGCCATGGCTGCATGGGAAGCCTGGTCTGAGGGGGAGGACCAACAGATACCCCAGGTACTGGCAGTGATCAACACCGCTGAGAACAGCGGCGATCCTCTCTGCCCGGGCTCCGAGGGCGGCAGGTCCCAGGGTGGTGGGAGCAGGACGGGCACGAGGCCGCAGGTCAGGGCTTTTGCTGCTCCTCCCTGTGAGGGAGAGGTTGTCAGCAGAAAGTGAGGGATAAAAGCAGCAGCCAGACGTGGGCTGGCAGCGCCGAGTCGCCTGGTTCGCAGGTCCTGCTGCAGGGTCCTTTCAAGAGGTCCTCTGGGAAAGAGCAGCTGTATGTCCAGTCCTGTTTGATGAGAGGGACTTCTCCTTGCAGCGATTCAACAGCCAACATGCTCGGACTCCCCATCCTCCAGCCCAGCCCAGGAGCAAGGTCAGGAAGAGGTGGAGGAAGGCTGAGAACCCTGCCCCAGCAGAGGAGTTGGGAGCAGCAGGCAAGCTGGAGAGACTCCAGCCTGAGTAAGTGTGTGCCGGCTCCGTTCCCGTCGTGGGGCACTGGAGTAGCTCTTGAGTGATGTCAGGACATGTCCAGGAGCCTGGTCCCTGAGTCCTGGGGTTGCCTGTGACACCCTTTGATTCCTCCTAAAGCGGGCATGACCTTGGTTACCGCCAAGGCCTAAAACTCACCACAGGTTGAAAGGGTGGGTGCACGTGGCACCGCATGGGTGCAGGGTCTGGATTGTAATGGGTAAAGCCTTGTTTGTTCATTAAATATTGCTGATGGGAAGGTTTTCAATGGTTAACTGCTTATACCCCCAATGTCCTGTTGAAGGAAAAAAACAAGTATAGGAATTTCCTGTTAAGTTAACAATTGCAGTAGAAACCAGCTCCAAAAAAGGGCAAAATGGCATTCCCCCTCACATGAGAACACACATATCAGCAGCAAAGTCACGACCCCGACGCAGAGGAAGACAACGATCTTCATCCCCACGACCACCAGAGGACTGACGAAGACCCCCTAGCAACAGGCCTCGCAGTCGTAAGAAGACACCAGGATGTGCCACTAAACCCGGAACTACTAGGCTATAAATGGAGACTCTGGCGGGCTTAGGTGCGCGCCGTTGGCGGAGCAGGAGACTCCCCGGCCGCCCAGCGCTGTTTTACTTATCGCTGCTTGCTGAGTTGCTCAAATAAATAGAAATTCGATCTACCTTACCCACGATGTGTCGGGAATGATTTCTACCAAAACTAATGTATAACATGGATGAGGGGAGAGGCAGAAGGGGTGTCTGACAGAGGCTGAGGGATCCCTTTCTCCTGTTGTTGCAGCCGCCTTTCCCCACGAGCACTCCAAGTTTTGGAAAGGTTGGAGCCGCATCGCCATCAACAAAGTGTATTCAGAAATGTTGCGGAGGCAAACCGGCTGCGGCAAGAGCAGCAGCAGCAGCAGCTCCCCCGGTAAGTATCTCCAAAAAGGGATGGTGCTTCCCGCTGCTGCAAGGCCCATCCTTCCCCTGGGGGCAGCACTGGGAGAAAGAGGGCACGTCTCCGACACCCCTCCCGAGACGGACGCAGGCTTTGGAGACTCTGGAGACTTTGGGACTGGAGCTCCCTGACACCTGACGGGGAGCGGCTGGGCACCCAGAACAGGCTTTCCCATGTGGGATGTGAAAGTCCTGTCTGAAAACAGAGGGGTCCCCTGGATGGCTGCCTCTCCCCTTTCCAAAGCCGAGAGGCTGTCCTTCCTTTGGAGAGCGCTGACGCCAGGACACCTTGCCCTGAGGGGGAATACCTGTGCAGAATACCCAGGGTCCTCCGCTCCACCTGACCCAGCCCCAGGCTGGTGAGCTGCACCCCTGGGGACCCTGTCGTGAGCTCGGGCACGAGGCATCTGTCTCACTTCTCGGCAGCCTTGAAGCTTCCTGGGAAGCAGACCCCTACGTGCACGGCCCGAGCTAAGCCTGCAGTATTTCTCTGTGTTCAGCCTGTACACAACCTGCTCATCCTCTTTTTTCTTTTGACTCCCTAGCGCTAGATGCTGGTACCGCAGTGGAGGGGAAGGTGCTGGGAATGGCGACGGCGGCAGCAGCGGAGCTCTGAGCAAAGGGGCTGGGAAGCTCTCCCGCTTTCCACCCCTGAATGGAAAATAAAGAGCACCGGGGTTCTTCCCAAACAGACTGCTTGTGTCACTTCATCCACCCTAGACTTGAGTACGCATAAGCTGGATCTCTGCTTTGAAAGAGGAATGTGGGTTGAAAGGAGAGCTCTTTCCAAGGCTCCCATTGCTATGCCTGCGCTGTCTTAAGTGTGGCTTCCCGTCATGATGCTCATCGCTGCCAGTTGCGCGCATTTCCAGGGCAGAAGTCTGTGTCTCAGCCCACGTCCCCATAGCTCCCTCCTAGCTAGGGGAGCTCCGTGGCAGACCTGGAGGGGAGGCCCATGGGGACGAGGAGCAGGCAGAGGCATGGGGAATCTGAGGGCATGTGAAAGGACTCTCAGGGCCAGGTGTGCGGGTGTGTATGTGCTTGTGAACCCCGAGAGTGCCGTGTGTGTGCCTGCAGCAGTGACCTGCTGTCTCTGCCAGCCCCAGGGCAGGAGGGGACTCGGCTGTCTGTGCCTGTGTGTTACGTGAGGCCTGTGTGTGGGTGCTGTTGCAAGCAGCGCCTTGTCTGTGGTTGTCTGTGTGGCCGGCTGTATCAGTGTCCTCCCTGGGTGTCCCTGGCACAGGTGCTCAGCTTTTTTATTTTTTTTTTTCACATTGCCCTGCCAGTGAGGAGGCTGTGGTTGCAAAAAAGCTGGGAGGCAACACAGCCAGGACATCTGAGGCAAACTGGCCAAAGGGCTATTCCCTAGCATATAGAATCATAGACCGGTTTGGGATGGAAGGAATCTTAAAGATCATCAAGTTCCAACCCCCCTGCCATGGGCAGGAACACCTCCCACCAGACGAGGTTGCTCAATGCCCCATCTGTCCTAGCCTTGGACACTTCCAGGAATGGGGCATCCACAGCTTCTTTGGGCGACCTCTTCCAGTGTCTCCTCACCCTCACAGTAAAAATCTCTTCCTTACCTGAGTCTATCCTCAGCCTGTCTTCATAGGAGAGGTACTCCATACCTCTGATGATCATTTTTGTGGCTCTGCTCTGGACCAAGTGCAGGTCCGGGTCTCTCTTGTGCTGGGAGCCCTGCTATTCCATCCCCCGGACTCTGGAGGGCAGAGCAGAGGGGGAGAATCACCTCTCTCGCCCTGCTGGCCACTCTGCTTTTGATGCAGCCCAGGATACAGTTGGATTTCTGGGTTGCAAGTGCATATTGCTGGCTCCTGTTGAGCTTCTCATCGACCAGTACCCCCACGTCCTTCTCCACAGGGCTGCTTTCAAGGTATTTCTCACCTAGTCTGTACTGGTGTTTCAGAGAGCCCCTCTGCTCATGCATTAGATTGGGAGGCTGGGCATCTGGTTTGGATTGTTGGAAGCCCTAACTTCAAGAAGAATTCAAATGGAGCGTTGGACATGTAGAACAGTAAAGAGGCATTTTCTCCTGCTTCTGTGGTAGGCAATGGGCATAGCTGAAACACATCTGAAACAAAACTATTACCAGCTCGTACCGTTCCAGACAGACCCTTGATGATATATGGGTCAACCCCTGTGCTGCCAATTGTACAGACCTCCGAGTATTATTTTTTCAAAGGCAGTTAAACTTAATAAGCAATGACTTTTACTGGAACACTGAAGAAAGTCTATTCATCGAAGGCTGCATCTATATTAGGTGTGGAGATGGAGCAAGAATGTAGTTTTGCAACAAATGAATATTACAGCAAGGAGTATTTGTTATTGGTGCTCTGTGAGTGAATGAATGAAGTGGCCCTGTGGCTGCCACACCTTCTGTGATGATGGTAGCAAGGGAGACCCATGTTCCTGCTGGAGCTCTTTCTAGACTGTGAATTTATCCAAACTGTGTTGTGTTCCCTTGGAGGTATAGCAACAAGCAATGTAGTCCAATTGGAGAAGATCAGTAGATCAAAGCAGCTAAGGCTAAAGGCCTTACATATTCATCATGTGGTTCCAGCATCTAGGAGCTTTGGACTAGATTCGTTTGGAGCCATTGGACAAAAACGCCTGCAAACTTTGATTCAAATCTATCCGAAGAACAGGTGATTAGTTTGGGTTTTTATATCCCCTTTCGGGGTTGCAATACATTGATCTTGCACCTGAAACAGATCTTTAATTTCTGTTTCTTTAGAGAGAACATTCATTCATGTAGCACTAATCCTCTGTGAAACTGCAACTGGATGGAGTAAATGTGATTACTGGAGTTTTATTGTAAAACTACATTCTTGCTCCATCCCAGCATCTAACAGAGATGCAGCCTTTGAGGAATAGATTTTCCTTAGTGTTCTAAGAAGAGCTGCATCCGAAGGAACTGGGGTTCTCCTAGGACCACTACAGAAATACTTCTGCTCTCCATAGCTTGTCCAGCACGGGTAGTGTTGGTCAGAGCACAGTTGCCTCTGACACTTGGTGCATGACACTTAACATAGACTCACAGTTGACACTGAGGTCAATCTGAAAATGAGAATCATGTTGGAGATGAGAAGAAGGTGACAGAGATGTACTTAGGGTAAATGAGTAATTTCTGTGCCCGTTTCCTCCAAGCTGAATAAGAACAAAGTGAATTAATTTGACAGTTGTCAGTAACTTAGATCACGATAGATTTTATTTCCTAATTGTTCTGACAGTACATTCTCGTGTCCGCTGTGGGTCTGTTCCGCTTCCTAGAGCAGGCAAGCTGGATTCTGCATTTGTCAGCAGAATTTTACATAAACTTTTCCTGAGTGCAGTCTACATGGATAGAATATAAACCGTGTTTAACTTCCTCCATCCAGCCAAATGAATAAGTATTTTATGTTAAAGGACTAAGCATCTTTTTTTTTTTTTTTTTTTTTTTTCTGGGTGGGGTGGGGGCTGTGGGAAGGGGGGGTCTTTTTTCTAGACCTTACAAAATAGATCATGGCAACGTTCTATTGTAAAATATGAAAACAGTTATCTTAAGAAACAAAGATGTATAGCAGCTAAGTGTAGTAACCAGTGAAAAGCGTTTTGCCAGTCGAACTTGAACCAAAAGAGATGGGAGAATTCTGCAGAAAGCAAATAAAGACACGGAATCAGGGTGCCTCAGTCAATCAGATGTGATGGAAAGCCAGCAAAAGAGTGAGCGCTTTTTTCATCTGCTGTAATAAAAATGATAAGAAAATCTGTTTAATATAAAACAAATTCAATTCAGATGATCAAGCTGCGGACTGGTCTGCGTGAGAATGATACAGAATCTGTGTTAGCTGTTTTAAAGAAAAAGTTAAATAAGTCTGGGTTGCTGTGATATCATTGACGCTGTCTGAAGAAAGTTATTGACCAGGAGGTTTCTTAAGTTTTTCACGGGTGTCTTAGGAGGAAAAGAAATGAAAAACGGAGGGAAGTGAGAGCAGGAAGGCTTATACAGTGTCGAAAAACTGAACATCCCGGGATAAATGCTTAGTTCTACGGAGAATGTATACTAATGCTTAGTTCTACCAGAGCAACTGGCCAAAAGGAAAAGGCTTTTTTTTTTTTTTTTTTTTTTTCTCAGTGCTCAAGATTGGAATTGGGGAAAAAATGATGGGAATCCATCCGTTTTTCTACTTACCCAATTTGCTTAGGCCCTTCTTAGGAAGGGACGTGCCGGAAAAATTGGATGCAAAAGTTTCTTTGGAACAAGGGAAAATGGAAATCAAAGTAACATCTTAAGCTCTGAAGTCTATCTATCCGCGGCGAGTCCAGAGAAAGCTCCAGATAGGACTCCCTGCAACTGTTGGTGCGCAAGTTAGGTGGAGCTATCCCCCTTGTGCCCGGCGTGGGTGCGCAGCGCCGAATAAACAGACCTGCTTTATAACCATTGTGAGGTTCTAGATAGAGTCTGACTTCCGCAAGTCAGTAGCTGACCAATGCTGTAGAGCTCAGAACAGATGTCATCAACAGACTTCAAGTGACTGATCAGGGAATTTGATTAGCTAATATGACTGATTAGCTCTAACTACCAGGACTAAAAGTTTGGTATTTCTGGAGAAGATCGTGTAGACGAAGGAGTGCTCAAATGATGATGTACTAGTTTTGAAGTCTACAAGTATATTCTACCAAACTTTTTAAGAATAAATTCCACGCTAGGCCAATTGTAATGAAATTTTTCTATTATTTCTACAAAGCTGTCTCAGTTTGAAACCTTGAGACAGTTCAGTGTTGGGTAGTCGTCTGTCTCAAAATGCTGAGAAGATGGGGCTGCATTCATTTGCAAACTGGCTGTCCTAAAGACCTTAAACTTTGCATTATGTTGAGGCAGTGGTGATCTCAGCCTTCTTGTATTTCTCTGAGTAATGTAGCTCCCAAAAGAGATCCCAAGGTCCAGAAAAGACATGGAAATAATTGGTGGCTTGTAAGGAAAAATCACATTCCATCACACAGCACCACCAGAGCTGTCTGTAGAGTTTAGAAGTCAGCTGAAGTTATTTATGTTTCATCTGAAGGGAGTAAGAAAAGAGCAGTTAATATAAAAGAATGCATGTCTGACAATCATACAAGCGGATGGGAGCCTGTTTTATCTGGGTGTCCTGGTTCCAGTTAGGACAGAGTTAATTTTTCCTCATTCTAGCTGGTAGGGTGCTATGTTTTGGATTAGGATGAGAAGAGCGCTGATAACATGCTGATGTTTTAATTGTTGCAGAGCAGTGTTTACACCAGGCCAAGGACTTTTCGGCTTCTCGCTCTGTCCTGCCAGCGAGCAGGCTGGGGGTGCAGCAGGAGCTGGGAGGGGACAGACCCAGGACAGCTGACCCAAACTGGCCAAAGGGGTATTCCATACCATCTGACGTCATGCTGAACAATATATAGGGGTGGCTGGCCGGGGTGGGGGGCCGGCTGCTCGGGGAAAGGCTGGGCATCGGTCAGCGGGTGGTGAGCAATTGCATTGTGCATCACTTGTTTTCTTACACATTATTATTATTAATACTATTATCATTATCACTATTATTATTATTATTGTTATTATTATATTCCTGTCTTAATAAACTGTCTTTATCTCAACTCACCGGCTTCACTTTCCCGTTTCTCTCCCCCATCCCAGAGAGGGAGGGGGGAGGGTGAGCGAACGGCTGTGTGGTGTTTAGCTGCCAGCCGGGTTAAACCACAACACTGGGTCTGTGCATTTTGTATCTGTATGCTGTTGAGGAGATTGTCAGAATTCTGATTAGAGAATAAGGAACCTACAGAAAGTGCAGTACGCAAATGCTGGAGAGCACGGGTCAAAGTTTTACGCTTCCTGGGACTGCCTAGCATATTAAGAGGTCTAGGGAAGAAATGGCTGTGGTTCGACATTAATAGCACATTGACAAGTGTGATTTAAACCTATCCACATCTAAATCAGTCAGCCCTACTGAAATCTTCAAATACTTAAGAGGTAACCCGTAGCCAATGGTGTCAAAAAGTGCTGTGAGATTTGAGAAAGTAACCTGCATTTCTCTCCCATAACAGTTTTGTCCTTGTGTGAGAAGCGAGTGAGGGATTTTGCTGCCCTTGTGTCTTTTGTTTAACCTCTATCAGCACCACAGGTAGTAAACTGCCACTGTCTTAACTAAATGTTACGCCTTTGAGAAACAAATCAGATGGCAAATAATCTGTTAAGAGCTGACTGCCTTCTTCCCCCCAGACAGCTGAGATGCACCTCTTTTTCCCTCTCCCAAGCACTTGCTGCTTTGCACTTCCTTTTCTTTCATTGGAGAGTCAGATAAATCGGTTGCTTTGCACTAGTATATGTTCCTTGGAAAGCCGCTTAAACTCTCTTCAAACACTGCACTACCTATAAATTGATTGCTTCCTCTAAGTGGCGCTTCTGCTCTAGCCGGATCCTCTAAATCCCATTTTACTGCTTCTGCTTACTAAGCAGGTGAGAGAAACTTTCATAACCGGTGAGCAGAGAAGAAGGAGCTGTAGTTCTGTATAAAGGAAATGTTTGGAAGTTTTGAAGATGTTTCCCCTGCTCAGCTGCCATCCCTATGTTAATCAATTGCCTGATCTTTTGCATTACAGCAGAAGTCTTGATTCAGTTATTAAGGAAAGTTATTTCTGAAAATACTCAGCCCCCTCTGTGCATGCCAAACCTTTAATGGCACTGTGCAATACGCACATTGCAGTGATAAATCAGGTTGTGGAATGAATGGCAACATAAATATTTGGCTCCAGATCCAAAATGTCATTTATTTGGCCATTTTATTTAGGGTAGCACCCCCCGCCCCTCCCATTCCTTCCACCTCCCTTCCCTCCCCTCCCCTCCCCTACACTCCCCTCCCCTCCCCTCCCCCCCCCTTACACTCCCCTGCCCTACACTCCCCTCCCCTACACTCCCCAATACTCCCCTACGCTCCCCTCCCCTATACTCCTCTCCCCTACACTCCCCTCCCCTACAATACCCTCCCCTACACTCCCCTATATTCCCCTATACTACCCCTCCCTACACTCCTCTCCCCTACGCTCCCCTATACTCCCCTACACGGCCCTCCCCTCCCCTGCCCTCCCCTCCCCTGCCCTGCCCTGCCCTCCCCTCCCCTCCCCTCCCCTCCCCTTCCCTCCCCTTCCCTCCCCTCTTGTCCTCTCTTCTCCTCCTCTCCTCTCTTCTTCTCCTCTCTTCCCCTTTCTTTCACAAACTTGAATGCCGAAGAGGGAGAACCGTCACTTCAAATCACTTCAGTCATTCTCGTAGCTTATATCACTGCCTGATTCATGGGAATCCATCAGCGGTAATCATAAGCGTTGCAGCTGCTGGGTCACTAGTCAAGCAAGAGTCTCAAACTGGGAATCGCTGACTTCTTTCTGTGGCTCAGACAGGTGACTTTCAATTCCACCCTGCCTTGGACACGTCCTCTTGCTGTGTCCCCACCTACAGTGCAGTTTTGCTTAGAAGCAGAAGCACGGTTTTGAAGTAGTTCCACTACTTCCATTTTCAATGATTTAGCTTGGCTAGCCAAGTGGCTTCTGTAAATAGAACACAGTCAAGAGATTTTGGTTAGAAACAACTAACTGAGCAGTTCCTTTCCACATGGGCAATGAATGTTTACCCTTTCCTAATGGAGACTACAGTGTAAGAGATAATGACAGATCATTCAGAGAGCTTTGAAATAGCCCTTGGGGATGCTTAGTCCAGAGGACCAGAGTAAATCCGTCTAAAATACACCATGGAATCACTCTGAATTACTTCCTAACAGAAGCATGTCCTTACTATGTCTGCTATGGCTTCAGCTGGTTTCAGTGTTCTTCTTCACCTAATACTTCAATTAAGAGTTCTAAAGGAAGACGGAAAGATGGAGAAATATCTAAATCAGGGATGAAAAGTGCTTTGAGAACGTTGGTCATTAGCCCCATAAAGCATCAAAGTGCTGTCCTCTGAAGCAAATGCTTTATTCTCTTGATATCGAAGGAGGTAAATAAATCCAATGTTGTAACATTAAGGATTGGTTAGAAAAGTAAACCTTGAAAACAAGTAAAGGAGAAGACCAAGTAAGCAATTGCAGTGCCTGTGGGGTAACTGCAGGGTTAGGCAAAGAACTATTGTGCAATGCAATCTTGTTATAAAAGAAGTATTATGTGAATTTTTACTGTTTTATTTCTTGAGTGTTCTATTTGAAAGGGAGTGAATCTATCAGGATTAGCTGTTTAGTTTAGAAATGTAATGAAAATTGGCTTCTCTTTCCTTTTGAGTTCACCCCTTTTTATAGGATTTTATAATCGAGTAAGTAGGTATTTTTTTAAAACAGGGTAAAAGCGGGTAATTATGTGCACAATTATTTTTAAAATACAGTAACAATAGCAAGGATGAGATGAAGGGTATTTATACACTATTATACTGTCACGGTATGTGCCGTACATTAGTAACAGTCAGAGGATTCATGTTAGTGAACAAAAGATGTCTTTAAATAAGTAAATAAATAATTAAATAAATATGCATATAGGTAGATAGATTGACAGATAGATAGACAGACAGACAGGCACCTAAGAAACTGCTGTGAAGCTTCTTGCTCTCTTTTCTAAAAGTTAAAGTGAATACAGCATCAGGGTGTGTTAGAAACATTACAAGCATTACCTTCAATCCACCACAGGTACACACGAGAGGTCAGTCTGCAGGTTGTGAAGGCAAAGAAACTGCTCTGGTTTGATGTGAAGAACCAAGACGTAAGTTGCTGTCAGAGAAAAGATGCTGTCAAAGTGCGTCACGTCTACGCTAGAGCATCTCTGCCAGCATCTGTAGTGCATCTATATGCACCTATAGTGGAGCATCTCTACTTATCCAGTCTGGGTGATCTTAGGAGCATTCTGAAGCCCCAGAGGAGGGTCTGTTTGTCTTTTTTGCTTTTATAGCCAGTGAAAATTCTTATAATTTTACACAGAGTGGATGAAAAACACTGAGTGTACTTCCAATCTTCACAGCTTCTAAGCAAGTGGAGATGAGGTTGCGGAATAAGCAAATAAAGTGTTGATCTGGAAGCAGCCTAAAGATTGTCTTTAACCAGGGCCTTGCATTCTTCATTTTTATACCATTACTTGCCTTCAAGTGCATGATCATGATTTTATTAACTTTCTACCACTACAGAAATGCACCTGAGTCTTTCACAAAACTTACGGGTGGTAATTGGAAATATTCATCAGCATTCTCTATTTCCTTCTTCATCTCAATTCTCTTCTGGCCTGTGAAGCTTTTCAGATCAGAGATGAAGATCAGCTATAATACAGAGTTTTGGAGACTGCAAAGGAAAAGAAGAATCATACTGAAAACTCTTTTCAGCCTCACGTGCAATCATCAAAGAAAAGAATACCAAAAGGATACTGCTTTATCACGGTAAGCATAAATTTGAGCATAGGTCTCCTATAAGTGAAGCGAGGTTAAACAGGTTCCAAAGAAGGTGAAGGAGCACACCCAAAATCATTTCCATAAAACCGTGGTTTCAAACAAATGGTTTAAAGATTTAGATTTTCTTACAGGTGAAGAATGAAAATATAAAACAAAATAAAAAATTACCAGGACATACAGTTTTCTTCTAGCTTGCTTTGCTTCATTCAGAATCTGAGTCTTGGGTCACAATCAGGGAGCAGCATTGTACAGAAATGCCAAAGCCTCCCCAAGCTTGTTATATCTTCATCAACAGGGCTTTGATACTGCTGCCTCCTCAGCAACATCGGCAATTTAGTAGGAAAGTTGGTGTCCACCAGGTCAAATTAGGAAGAGGAAATCCCTCTTGCCACAACTTCACACTCACAGCAGAGTTGGCAGGACAGAGCGATGGACAGAGAAGTATCTATGAGAGTGTTAGAAAACAGACTTTAGAACAGATTTCCATCAACCCAGGAAAAATTACTTGCTCATCCCTTCAAACTAAACTCTAAGTAGAAGGAGGTGATCCCAAGCTGCATTCCTGACATCTATGCTGCAAAGTCATCCAATGTGACATGTTACTATACCAGCCTGTTAGGAAGACAAACAAGAGTTTTGAGTTTATGATGTTTGTTTAGAATTAAGCTCAAAGCGTTAGTCCTTTGATATGTTTTTGTCTGCAAGTGTTTTCACTGTTTCCCAGACAATGTCTCCAGCAAGCTAGCTGCTTGTTTCATTTGGCCAGATATTTGGCCATATCTGGCCAGATATTTGCCTTCTTAGTCAATAACCAAATCTGTCAAGTTAAGAACATGTAATTAATGAGAAGGAAATCCTTTTATTTTGATCTGAGTTCACTTTTTTGTTTTTTGTTTTTTTTTGGTTTTTTCTTTCTAGACCAAGAATGAATCACGGAGAACCAGCAAAACTGAGGTGAAAAATGAAATGAAAAATGTTAAGGTCAGGCAGCTTGCTCACTGCAAGTGCTAATCTGGAAGCAGATGGAGTGCATCTTCATACACCACATCCTGAGACGCTCAACAGGTCAGCCCATTTGATGAAGTACATTGCTGTCCTGAATTTTAATGTGACAGGGGTACTTTTAAGTCTCTTGTTTATGCTTTAGTACTTGAGGCGTATGGCAGGAGCACAGCACACTCTTATTTGTCCACCCTTATTTGTTGATGGTGTGTAGGAAAAAGAGAACGTGCAGAGGCCCTCACCCATACATTGCATCTGTCACTCTGTGCAGCTACATCACTGAGCAAAAGTACCAAACGTAATGCTTGTGAAAGGACTTTACACAAACTACAGAATACTAAAACGAAGCATTCACAATAAAAACACATTTTTTGCCTCAGCCAAGCATCAAACCACTTACAGAAGGGCATGGGCCCTCTCTGTGCACCTCAAGGTGGGATCCACAAATCCTCACGTGGTTTCATCACATCCAGCACGCTTCTCTGTCCCTCCTAGCTAAACTTGCACAGAGGCAGCTGCTCCCAAATTGCCATGGTGACATCACTCAGTTCTGTTTCTGAAGTCATCACCGTAGGCGCCTTGCAATGACAACAGAACACTCTCTGTTGCTAATGCGTATGTCTCAGAAACAATTAGAGAAGTGCCACTATCCCCAAGTTGACTTGAATTAGAGTAGTTCAAAAATGATTCTCTGCTACCATACATCCGTGGAAGGTGTGGGATAAATCTTGTCCTTCAGCAAGGATTACAGACAAAAGGAGCTTGATTGTGATACGTTCCCCTTACTTCCAGAGCTGTTGACTTTTTATTTCCGTGTAAGAAAAAAGAAGGTGAACTCAACAATTCTCTTCCTCCGAGTTGGGAATATGAAATAAGCCCAATTATCCAGGAAGCCTTAAAAAGGAAACTATATTTTTCCTTGTTAAACACCTTGTTTCTTCTGAAAAATTTTCCAGTACTTTGCAGCTGCGGTGGTTTTAATCGGGTGGGCAGCCGAGTTCCACCACGGCCACTCTCTCACTCCCCTTCCTCAAAGAGAAAGGGGGAGCAAATGCGATGCAAAGGGCTCAAGGGTTGAGATAAGGACGGGGAGATAGCCCCCTGCCCCTGCTCCACGTGGGGTCCCTCCCACGGGATGCCGTCCTTCCCGAACTGAGCCTGCGGGGGCTGCCCGCAGGCAGCAGCTCTTCAAGAACAGCTCCCACATGGCTCCGTACCACGGGGTCCATCCATCCCCCAGGAGCAAACTGCTCCAGCACGGGTCCCCCACGGGTGGGCGGCAGCTCCCCCCAGCCCCCCTGCTCCTGCATGGGCTCCTGTCCACGGGCTGCAGCTCCGGCCCGGGGCCTGCTCCTGCGGGGGCTCTCCATGGGCCGCAGCCTCCTCCAGGCCACATCCACCTGCTCCACCGGGGGCTCCTCCACGGGGGGGCTGCAGCGTGGAGATCTGCTCCGTGTGGGACCCATGGGCTGCAGGGGGACAGCCTGCTCCACCAGGGGCCTCTTCTCATGCTGCAGGGGACTTCTGCTCTGGCACCCGGAGCACCTGTCCCCCTCCTTCTTCGCTGATGTAAGTGCCTGCAAGGCTGTTTCTCACTCCTCTCTCTCTCCCTGTGAAGCAGCCTTTTTTGTTATTTTTTTCCCACTTCCTTAAATATGCTCTCACAGAGGTGCAAACAACATAGGTTATTGGCTCGGCTCTGGTCAGCAGCAGGGCCTTTATCTGACATGGGGCAGCTTCTAGATTCTTCTTACAGAAGCCACCCCTATGGCCCCCTGCTACCAAAACCTTGCCACATAAACCCACCAGAGCAACCCTTTTGGTGAAGAAATTTTTCCTAATAACCAACCTAAACCTCCCCTGGCGCAACTTAAGGGTTTTTGCTCTTGTCTTGTCACGTGGGGCTTGGGAGAAGAGAACCATTCCCACCTCCCTGTGTTAGTAATAGAAGAAGAAATAATACAATATTGTTTAATATGTTACATTTGCGATGTACTGTTCCGAGGCTGCGCTTGGAAGATACAAAATATATGTGTAAGGGTAACATGAGAGAATGCACCGATTCATGATGAGTTGTAAGGCGGATTAGAAGAATGCTCAATTTGCAAGACATCTGGATAACTGGGGCTTCTTGGACTCTGGGAACTGGATCAAACCAACCTTGCGGTTTGGACTGAGACCAAGGGCTCAGAGAGCATGCGTGAGAAGGAAAGGTTAAAAAGTTCAACTCTGATGAAGACATCTTACTTCATCCCGACGACCACCCGGACGACCACCAGAGAGTAGTACGCAAGCGCAGAAGGACTGATAAGATAACTAGCATACGAAGCGAGGCTAGGTGGAGCTAGGAAATGAATATGCATAGATGAGTTGTGAAACCTAATGCATATGTAGTATCTTAGGAGATAAAAGAGAACTAAGAGAACAAATCAGACGAAGTTAGATTTGGGCAGGCATGCCCCTAACTTTCGGCGCCTAATAAAGCACCTTCATATAATCACTCTGTGGATCATGTGTTTTCATGAACGCTAACATTTTGGCGACCCAGATGGGACCTCGTGTTCACTGCTGAGGCGGCTCGCGAACTGATCACGCTCCAGCCGGCACCGAGGAGTTTCTCGGGGAGCCATCGGCCGCGACCGACCCCCGCTGCTCACAACGTACCTCTGAAAGGGTAAGAAAAAGGTGCTTTCTGGTAATCGGTACCGATCTGGTCTGGGAGCCTGCCGGTCAGACGCGGCGAAAGCCACGGACGGTTGGGCTAGGGAATTCCCGTGGTAAGCCTAGGCGCCGTCCGTCAGACAGTCACGAAAGCGCTGCAGGTTCGGCATCAGTGGTCTGGTTTTGCTGCAGGCTCAACATCTGGTTCGGTTCGGTAAAAGCTATAGCTGATAATGGAAAAACTTAAAAGTATTCTGGGCGGTAATGCTTCAGTACCGCGATCCTCCCCTTTGGGCTGTTTACTAGCACACTGGAAGGAGGGGTGTTTCGGGCAGGAGTTACGAAAGGGTAAACTGGTTGATTACTGTAATGTTTGGTGGCCACAGTATGAACTAGAAGATCAAGAAAGTTGGCCAGAAAACGGAACCTTACAGTACAATGCTATCTTACAATTAATGTTATTTTGTGAGCGAGAGTGCAAGGGGCCTCTCTGTGTGATTGCGTGATTGTGTTGTGAGTGAGACGCAGCATCGCTGCGAAGCGAGTGCGGAGTTCCGATCCGCGGTTCCGTATTCTCCGCGAGGGGAGCGGCCGGAGACGAACGAAGCGCATGACAGACCGAAAAGAAGTGCTGCTTTATCCAAATGTTGATTGGTGGTGCCCAATATACGGGCCCGACGGTGCATCTTGTAATCCTATTTCGTTCTTAAATGTTTTGAGTGTGACAAGGAGGAAGGTGGGAGCATTATCTAAGTAACAGTTTAAAAGTTTCGGTATATTCGCGGTGGTGTTTGGTCGGTTTCCCAAGTATCGGGGGAGGGGGGCTGACTGATTATCAAAGCGGTAGAACGGAGAGTCACTTCTTTGGTGGTTCGGGCTTGAGCCCTGGGAATTTGGTAAGAAGGGGGAGAGCGAATTTATTTAGGCCTCAATACCTTTTACACCCCCGTCTTGATGGATACACAGGAGTGATTCCTTGTTTTGTGTAGGCTTACTAACAAAGTGCATGAGAAAAATTAGCATTCGGCTTGAAATTCGGCCTTGTTGAAATGTAAATTTTGTGGAAAAGGTGGTATTGTTTGTCTAGAAGACGGAAGGCTGAGTGCTTCAGGTGTTTTTCCGAAGTCCTGTGGATTTATGATTGGAACGGGGCTCATTAATAATCTGAAATAGTGAAGTTTGTATGTGGAGTCTAATCCTAGAGAATTGGGACATTTGAGAAGATTAGGAAAACACAGTAAAAACCTGCAATAAAAAGGTTTGCGTGGAAATTGTAACAAGGGACAGTAATTAATATAAATAAATAAAAGGGAATGGGAAATCAAGGAAATGGGTAATATCCAAAACAAAGACGTTTTAAAGAAAGCCTCCTTGGGTGTATATTGGCACATTGCAAGGATATTGTCGGAACGGGGAGTGGGGGGGGCGCGGAAAGCAAGAGGATTTCCACTAAGTATTGCAATCAATGGTGGCCACTATATAAACTAAATGGCCACTTTATGGGTCAATCGACTATAACAGTGTCTTGCAATTAATGTTGTTTGTGAGGAGAGAAGGAAAATAGGATGAAATGTTGTATACTGGTATGTTGTTTCAGCATCTTGGAGGGAAAAGGTATGGAATTAAGTTGGCCCCTGACTGAGCCTTTGGTGTTGGCATTAGAAAAGTACAGGCTGGAGGAAGATAAAGGAAGTGTTAAAAGGGTTGTTGAAGGTGTTAAAGGTTGTGTGGCATGTAGTATTTAACAGAGCTCTTTGAAGTTGAATGAGCAGGGGAAGAGGATGTAGGAATGTTAATAGTTCCGCCTCAACCCGAGGCTGAGAGCTCGAAATCACGGTGTGAGCCCTCTGGGGCAGAGGGACCATGATGGGTCCGGGAGAGATTTGTCATGGAAACAGAAAAGCAGCTAACTCTTAAAACAACCTGAGTTCATGTGTGAGCTCAGATTGCCAACGGGACCGCTCAGGGAACTTTCAACCATTGCATTCCCCTGACCGACCCCCCCCTCCCCACTGAGACCCTTACCACCCCGGAAATTATGTAAATACCAAAATCTGTTTAAATTAGGAATTGAGAATCTGTTCCAACAAGGTCCAAAAGAAAACCCTATGGAATTTTTGAATTTTTGGACCAACTTTGAAATGCAATGGAAAAAAAAAAAAAGACAGAAAATTTGGACCTGGCTTCAGAAAACAAACAGAGGCAATTGGCTAGCCTCTTTCTAGGGCAATCGGCCCCTGATATCAGAAAGAATTTGTCTTAGGCTGCAGGATAAACTTACAACAGTCAGAAATGACGGGGACCTGGGGCATCTACCCTAGCAGGTCCACTAGTTGAAATAAAGCTAGGAAACGAAGAGAGAGGCTTGAATTTTTTGTTGTTGTTGGTTACAGGAGCTTCTTTCTCTGTGTTAATTAGTCTGTAAATGTAATAGGAACAACATATTCAGTGTTAAATAGTTTAAAAGGACGATTAGGAACTAAGACAACTACAATAATTGGAGCCACAGGGAAGGAGGAGGAACGGCCATTCTTACAACCCCTTGATTTGCGTTTTGGGGGTAAGGAACTAAACTATGATTTTTTGTATGTACCAGAATGCCCGATTCCACTCTTGGGACGAGATCTATTAGCTAAATTAGATGCAACAATAACCTTTGAGGATGGAGAATTAATAATGAAGGTACCTGAGTCCAAAGTAGGACAAATCCTAATGATCAAAGATAAACCCTTTGTTAATATTCCAAGAGAAGTAGAAAATGCAGTTATACCAACAGTATGGGAAACAGATGTACCAGGGAAGTCGAAACTGGCACAACTGGTAAAGGTGGAATTATAGGAAAGAGCCAAACCTGTTCGAATCAAACAATATCCACTTAAGATAGAAGCTAGGCAGGGGACAGTGAAAATTATTGACAAATTTCTCAAATATCAGATTTTGGAAGAATGTAAATCGGAATACAATACTCCAATTTTTCCAGTAAAGAAGCGGAATGGCGAATATAGATTGGTACGAGATCTTAGAGCAATAAATGAAATAACAACGGACATTTACCCGGTAGTGGCTAATCCTTACACATTGTTAACATCTGTGAGAGAGATATATAAATGGTTTACTGTGATAGATTTAAAGGATGCCTTCTTTTGCATACCTCTTGATAAAGATAGTAGAAAATTATTTGCCTTCAAATGGGAAAACATATTGAAGTTTTTGTACCACATATGGTAACAACTGTTTTAGAACAAAAGGGGGGCCACTGGTTATCACCCAGCCGAATGATGAAATATCAGGCAATACTAACTGAACAAGATGACGTAACCTTGAAAACGACTAACCTGTTAAATTCAGCAGTATTTCTAGGAACTGTTCCAGAAGAAGGACCGTTGGAACACAATTGTGTGGAAATAATTGAACATACCCATGCGAGCCGCGAGGATTTGAAGGATGTACCCCTTGAAAGGTATGACTGGGAACTTCTTACTGATGGTAGTAGTTTTGTGGAGAACGGAACACGATATGCAGGGTATGCAGTAACAACCCTGAAGACAGTGATCGAAGCAAAACCTTTACCACCTGGAACATCAGCACAGCGAGCGGAACTGATAGCCCTGACTCGAGCACTGGAACTGAGTAAAGGGAAGATGGTAAATATTTGGACAGATTCAAAGTATGCTTTTGGAGTAGTCCATGTTCATGGAGCATTATGGAAAGAAAGAGGGCTGTTGTCCTCACAAGGAGCCAATATAAGATATCAAGAGGAGGTGTTAAATTTGATAAATGCGGTACAAAAACCAAACCAAGTGGCTATTATGCACTGTAAAGCTCATCAAGGAGGAACCTCAAAAATATCAGAAGGGAATCGGCTGGCAGATCGAGCAGCTCGACAAATTGCTCGGGAGGTGTGGAATGTAATGGCTTTGGTACCACTCAAGGTAGGCCCCACTTGTCTTAATCTTCCCAAGGAACCAAGATATTCACCAGAGGATGAGAAATTAGCAAATCTCCTAAAGGCCCGAAAGAACTCTGATGGATGGTATGTAACTGCTATGGGCCAGGTAGTAATACCCCCCTTGGTGATGCGAGAAATACTTCAGACGAGACATAATGAATGTCACTGGGGTGCAGAGGCAATGGTAACATTTTTAAAACGTAGCATCATCTCTACACACATGTTAACAATGGCAAAATCAGTAATGTCAAAGTGTGAGATTTGTCTGAAAAATAATCCAGTAGCAAGAAAACATGCTGAAATGGGAAGAGTTAGAGTAGGAATAGAACCAGGAGATTACTGGCAAGTTGATTTTGTAGAGTTACCTAGGACCGGGGGATATAGGTATTTGTTAGTAGGGGTTGACACCTTTTCCGGATGGCCGGAAGCCCTTCCCTGTCGCACCAATCAAGCTAAAGAGACAGTAAAATGGTTACTGCGGGAAATCATTCCGAGGTTTGGGGTACCATTAGGAATATCCTCGGATAGGGGGCCGCACTTTGTTTCATCTGTGGTTAAAGACGTAAGTCGACTATTAGGAATTTCTTGGAATTTACATACTGCATGGAGACCCCAATCTAGTGGACAGGTAGAAAGGATGAACCAAACTCTAAAGGGACAGATCAGTAAAATCTGCCAGGAAGCCAAAATACAATGGCCACAAGCTTTCCCTATAGCTTTACTGAGAATAAGGATAAAGCCAAGGAGTGGAATGTCAGTAAGCCCATACGAGATAATGTATGGAAAGCCTTATGAATCCCCAGAACCAAATCCTAACATGCATATAACAGGGAACCAGGATGTTTATAATTATGTATTGTCTCTTGGTAAAACTTTAGCTCAACTTCAAAGTGTTCTGGTGTGGAAGCGACCGTTGGCACTGGAAAATCCTATCCACGACATTCAGCCAGGTGACCGAGTGTACATTAAAAACTGGAATGAAGAACCCCTGAGAGAACGGTGGGCCGGACCTTATCAAGTATTATTGACTACTTTTACAGCTGTAAAGGTAGAAGGGGTGGATGCTTGGATTCATTATACTCGGGTGAAAAAGGTTCCCGAATTTTGGTCTGTGCGAGCAATCGGAGATACAAAACTACAGATGAGGCGCGTATAACCATACAATGTTGGGGTTCTTAACAACAGTATCGATAACAGTAATTGTTTTGTGTAAATACCTTGTAATTGAGTTCCTAGAAATACCAGAAAAATATAAGAAAGAGGAAATATTCAGAGGAGAAAATGTTACTTTGGAATGTGGAATGCACAACGATAAACCAATAACAATTAGCTCTCTACAGGTGGTGTGGGGAAAAATAAATGACTCCAGACAGAGCCAGGAAATATACGTAGACACAACCAGGGACAATACAGGACTGAAGGCTGGATGGAAGGGGAAGGCGTACGTAAGTAAACCCATAGAATTGGGCCAACAACTGAGAGGAGCTACCACCTGAACCCTGTTTAGTGTTACTAAAGTCAACAAAGGAAACTACCGGTGCATGGTAACACGTGAAAATAGCACAGATTACGGGATAAGAGAAATATTGGTATATCCGAAATTGGATAAAGGAATATTGGTAGCCCACTGAAAAGGATCTAGAAGAAAAAGAGAGGGCCAGGTGCCATGGACACAAGTGGTACAGATCCCACACAGGCAACCATCAGAGAATTTACTGGTAGGATTGATTAAAGATTTTGCCATAATGAAAGGAACTGATAGAATTACTGCTTGTATGCCCATTCCAAAAGCAACAGGGGACCCGCTTGAGTGGGGTATAACCACCTCCCACTGCCCCAAGTAAAAGGAAATGAAACAATTCAATGTAAAGAAGTGAAAGTTTTAGAGAGGATAAATGTTACACAATACTATAGGAAACTGAGCCCCCCAACATCGAGGTCTGAATGTGAAAAGAAGAACTATCATTTCATAACGATAGGCAGATTTAAGAATGTGGGACAGTGTCATTACGATGAACTACGTGTAGTAGAAGGAGTTAGAGAAAAGATTGTTTGGGAATGTCAAGAGAAAAATAAGCCAAAAGGAATGAAAGGGTGGGATAGTGATTGGACAGTAAGTTTATTGCAGAAATTCCAGTATGGAGGGAATACATCATGGTGTATTAAATGGCAGGGAAAGCAGAATGGAACTGATCAGTTTTATACAGTAAGCCGGGTTGATAGGAGTGGTAGACAAGAGTCAACAAAGGTAGCTTGGTGGACTTGTGAGAAGAAATATACTTGCGACAGTAATAATGAAGATGTTGAGCACTTACTTCCGGTATTGATAGCTCTTAGGGCAGGATGTGCTTGCCGAGGAATTAAGTACAATTCGGAAAGAAACAGCCAGGCTAGTCAAGTCGCAGTGGATTGTAGCTATAGTACCATACAAAGTCCAGGACAATTTGTATGGGCAGCCAGTAATGGAACTTGGACTACACACCCACCGATAGATGGGGAAGTAAAAGAAATAACTCTAGGACTCCCTCCCCACACTGCGTCCAATATGGAAAAAGTCTCCTTTTAAGGGAAAGTTGGAAACCCTACAAATTAGTAGGGCAAAAAGAAGTTTAGAAGAAGGGGCAGATGAAGATATATGGCATGAACCCTCGGATGGAGTAAAATTCAATTGGGCATTAGAATCTCTATTTGCAAAGGTAGCTACTTATCGAAATAGGGAAATGATTTATAAACTTACAGGACAAGTGAGTAGGCGCACGAGAGCCACGAAAGAAGGCTTTAGAGACCTTAATATCCAACTACAAGCTACAGCTAAAATGGTGCTACAGAATCGATTAGCATTAGATACACTGTTATTAAAGGAACATGGAGTATGTGGATTTCTAAAAGATCGTATTGATCATTGCTGCATCCACATTCCAAATGTGACTATTGATGTAGAACATGACATAGAACAACTGGCTCGAGTGGAACAAGATGCAGAACAGGAAGAGAAAGATATGACAACAAGCTGGTTGGATAAAATTTTTAGTGGATGGAATATTAGTAATTGGGTTAAGTCCTTACTGGAGACAATAATTATATTGGTGATTGTAGGGGTACTAATTTGGTTAACATTTATAATGCTGAAAAGTCTGGTTCTAAGGAAGACAACCTGGAACCGGACAGTGATGCAAACTATTGCTCGGCAAATGGAACCACATCCTCAATATCCTCCACCGGCATCTAACAACTTTGGATTTCAGAGAAAGAATCTGAGGAACCCAGGAGGTGAAATGGAATGAAAACCGAATAGACAAGATCAGTTTCAGATCAAGTGAACCCAACCAGAAGGGTGAACGTAACATAAAGCAGAAGTGGTGGACTTATGAAATGTTGTGACAGTCCTAATCTTTGTAATTTCCTTGATTCTTAATGATGTAATTTTCCGTGATTATATTATTGGTGAGCACTGAGTGTAAAATATTTTAGTTAGTTAGTGAAAGCATTTGCCCTCCTCGAAAGGAGTGAAATGCTTTCAAAGGGGGGAAATGTTAGTAATAGAAGAAGAAATAATACAATATTGTTTAATATGTTACATTTGCGATGTACTGTTCCGAGGCTGCGCTTGGAAGATACAAAATATATGTGCAAGGGTAACATGAGAATGCACCAATTCATGATGAGGAGTAAGGAGGATTAAAAGAACGCTCAGTTTGCAAGACATCTAGATAACTGGGGCCTCTTGGACCCTGGGAACTGGATCAAACCAACCTTGCGGTTTGGACTGAGACCGAGGGCTCAGAGAGCATGCGTGAGAAGGAAAGGTTAAAAAGTTCAACTCTGATGAAGACATCTTACTTCATCCCGACGACCACCCGGACGACCACCAGAGAGTAGTACGCAAGCGCAGAAGGACTGATAAGATAACTAGCATACGAAGCGAGGCTAGGCGGAGTTAGGAAATGAATATGCATAGATGAGTTGTGAAACCTAATGCATATGTAGTATCTTAGGAGATAAAAGAGAACTAAGAGAACAAATCAGACGAAGTTAGATTTGGGCAGGCATGCCCCTAACTTCCGGCGCCTAATAAAGCACCTTCATATAATCACTTTGTGGATTATGTGTCTTCATGAACGCTAACATCCCCAGCCTCAAAAACTGCATTGCCCACGACCCCCAGGCAGCTGACCCCCTCTGCAGTTGCAGCACAGGTGGAAATGGGCGCATGGCTGGAGAGATGCACCTCTGCTCTGCTGGAGCTCTGGCTGCAGAAGACATGCCCCATGCCTTGGACCCATGGGCGTGAGGGCAGAGGGTTTTCTGGGTGGGAGAGGAGGCAAGGGGGCATGTTCAGAGGAAGGGGTCTGCACTGAATGGAAAAAATATGGAGTTTTCTGATGAATTCTCCCTCTGACAAGATTTCTGATTAACTTTCCCCTCATTCCTTGATCATATCCCTGATGCCTGAAGGTTTTATTTCTGGGAGTTGTTTCCCTGTCTCATGTCTTATTCCTGTTTCTGCTCACAGCCTCAACCAAATCTGTGTGCAGTAATCGTTGCCCTTCAGAAACCTGCCTGTATGCAAGAGACTGCCTAGGTGCATGTGCATCTTTGCAGGTGCAAAAGGACCTGTCAGAAAGCCCTGCTGGGTTCAGCAAAGTTGATGCTGTCGCTTTCAATATGAAGAGGAGAGGCTGAAGGTACATTTGGGGCAGCTCACAAACATACTGATCCTCAGAGTTACAGTTCAGGAGTCTCAGCAATGTGCTCAAACTCACAGCTCCTCTTCCACTTCTTCCTGCTTCCCCTCCTGTCCAGTAGAGTAGGCAATTGAAAAGAGGGCAGAAAATCCCTATTTTGACCTTGTTTGCTTAGAAAAAATTGCTTGGGAAATGCCCTTGTCGTACAATGGAGCTGTGAGCAGGCTGCCCCAGGCAGCAGCCTCCCGCCAGCAGCAGGACCCTGCCCTGCCGGGGGGGCTCCTTCCACCCGCAGCTTCTCCGCGCAGCGCCCTGGGCAGCTCCCCGGGCAGGCTGAGTGCTGAGCCTGGCAGGCGGCAGAGGCCCTGCCCCGGCACACAGCCCCTGGGGCACAGCAGGGACCCTGCTCTGCACCACAGCCCCGGGCACCCCTGCCTGCACCCCAGGATTCACAGCCTGCAGCTGGCCTGCAACAAGGGAGCCCTCGGAGGCCTGCACGTTCACCCTGCAGCAGGGAACCTTAGCAATGGAGCTTGTGCTTCTCCACACTAAAGAAATACCAAGTGCAACCAGC
Organism: Anser anser; assembly: GCF_964211835.1. Lineage (NCBI taxonomy): Eukaryota > Metazoa > Chordata > Aves > Anseriformes > Anatidae > Anser > Anser anser. The sequence goes on along the minus strand of NW_028153858.1, from coordinate 148,233 downwards.
CAGATCTTCTGTGGGAAGTTCTGGGTCTGGAAATCTTCCCTGATACTCCTGTGCACTGCACTGCAGAAGGAGGCTTACCCTGTTATGTGCTATGAAGATTTCTCCTCCTCTCAGCTCTCAGTATTCTCATATTCCACTCAGCCGGTAACCTCCCTCTCCCTTCTCTCCCCTACCCGTGCCAGCTGCAGGCAGTGCCCCCAGCCCTGCTGCGCTGGGCAGAGGAGCTGCTCCTGGGCAGAGCTGGCTCTCTGCAGCGCTGCCCGCTTGCCAGGAGCTCCCCTTGGGCCCAGGAGCCCGGCCCAGCTCAGCAGCAGAGGCCCAGCCCAAGGCCTCCCTTGCTCTGCCCCCCACCAGGCTCCCTGCCCATGGCCCTGGGGCTGCAGGGGAACCTGCTGGGAAACAGCCTGAAGGGATCCCTGGGGTTCCCTCCCTCACCTGGCACACACACTTCTTCACACCTGGGTCATTTCCCCTAGCAGAAAACCACTCCTCGAAAGGAATGAAATGCTTTCAAAGGGGGGAAATGTTAGTAATAGAAGAAGAAATAATACAATATTGTTTAATATGTTACATTTGCGATGTACTGTTCCGAGGCTGCGCTTGGAAGAAAGGTGCAAGGGTACATATGAGATATGTGCAAGGGTAACATGAGAATGCACCAATTCATGATGAGGAGTAAGGAGGATTAAAAGAACGCTCAATTTGCAAGACATCTGGATAACTGGGGCTTCTTGGACTCTGGGAACTGGATCAAACCAACCTTGCGGTTTGGACTGAGACCAAGGGCTCAGAGAGCATGCGTGAGAAGGAAAGGTTAAAAAGTTCAACTCTGATAAGACATCTTACTTCATCCCGACGACCACCCGGACGACCACCAGAGAGTAGTACGCAAGCGCAGAAGGACTGATAAGATAACTAGCATACGAAGCGAGGCTAGGCGGAGTTAGGAAATGAATATGCATAGATGAGTTGTGAAACCTAATGCATATGTAGTATCTTAGGAGATAAAAGAGAACTAAGAGAACAAATCAAACGAAGTTAGATTTGGGCAGGCTTGCCCCTAACTTCCGGCGCCTAATAAAGCACCTTCATGTAATCACTTTGTGGATTATGTGTTTTCATGAACGCTAACAATAAGACATCTTACTTCATCCCGACGACCACCCGAGAGTAATACGCAAGCGCAGAAGGACTGATAAGATATGAAGCATACGAAGCGGGGCTAGGCGGAGCTAGGAAATGAATATGCATAGATGAGTTGTGAAACCTAATGCATATGTAATATTTTAGGAGATAAAAGAGAACTGAGTGAACAAATCGGACAAAGTTAGATTTGGGCAGGCTTGCCCCTAACTTGCGGCGCCTAATAAAGCACCTTCGTATAATCACTTTGTGGATTATGTGTTTTCATGAACGCTAACATGCCCACCTCCCTGCCCTCTGCCCAGCGCAGTCCAGCAGCTCAGGCTGGGCTGGCCCCAGGGCAGTGTCCGGAGCAGGCTGCTGCAGGGCTCTGGGCACTGCCACCACAGCCCCAGCCCCTCTGAAGGGCACAGCAGCTCCTGGGGGCACAGAGGGCTCAGCCCCACAGATGGGACATCCAAGGCACAAGACAGCCCCCGGGAGGCCCGCAGCCCCTCCGTGCCATCCCTGGGGGTCTTCAGGCAGCTCCTCCTGCCCCAGGGCCAGGGCAGCCGGGCCCAAGCTGCTGCAGCCAGAAAGGGTTTGCTGGTCCCGTTACTTCCTCATCAGCTGCGATCCGGTCTCAGACAAAGAAGAGGCTGTAGCTGCATTTAGTTTGCTTAAATATGCCGAGAGCCTGGGGATAGCTTCTGCCGAGAGGCAAAACCCCTCTCTCAACAGAAGGGACGAGGAACAAAGCCTTCATCCTGTTAGCCTGATCTCACAGTGATACCCAGGCACAAAGCTGCAACAAGTAGCATTCCAGGAGCATCCGGCCCTATTGCTTCTTGTGCAACTGAATGGCCGCCTTCCTGAGCCTGTCGGGCTTCTCGGGCGTTCGACACCGCAAAGAAAAGGGAAGACGAGGTGGTGAGGCACAGGGAGCGAGCAAAGGCAGGGGCGGGCAGGGGCGCCCCGGGCACACAGGCCAGGTCCCCCCCTCAGGCCCCGAGACGCCCCCAGCCCGCCCACGACTCCTAAGATGGCGGCGCCCGCCCTGCCTGGTCAGGCGGTTGCACGGTTGCCATGGCAGCGAGCCCCAGCCAGCCGGCAGGGGGTGGGGCTCCGTTTGCCTGGCGGCTCTGGCAGCCAATCGGAGCCCGGGCTGAGGAGAGGCGAGCCCTGAGGGAGGAGCGGGAGGGAGGAGCGGGAAGCACTGAGGGGAGGCAGAGGCTGTGAGGGGTGGCTCCCAGAGCCCCGGCAGCGTGAGGGCAGCCGCTGCCCGGCCCTGCGTCGTGCCGTGGCGTGTTGTGTACCTTGGGGCGGTTCCCCTGGCCTGGGGACAGGCCGTGGGCAGCCCCAGTCAGGGGGAGACTGGCCCTTTAGCCCCGGCTGGGGTCTCGGAGCTCTTCTCGAGGACTGTTTCCTGGGAGAGCCTCGACGGTTCCTGGGATGGCGGAACCTCAGGCAGCACCGAGCGATTCTCGGAGAGGACCCCGATCCCCGGCCTGAAGAGCCCCTGAGCGAAGACCGCTGCTTTTTAAGTACAAGGGCAGTCTTTCAGAAATTGTTGGCCCCTGCCCGTGAGACACCGTGGAAGCTGCGCAGGGCTGTGGTGCCCGACAGGTAGGTACCTATCAGGTCCAGCAGTGGTACCCTCTTCCCTTACAAATGGTCTAGTGAAGGAGGAGCATAATGCTGTGCGCTGGGGCAACAGAACATTTGCTAAAGCATTTAAAGAAGTCATTTATACGCAGGACTATGGTGGAGACTATTAGGTCGGTCACCGAAAGGTGTGACATATGTTGGAGAAATAATCCGATAAACATGCAAAACTCCACTGCTGAGGGGCAGGCGCCTGGAGAGTATTGGCAGATAGACTTTACCGGACTGCCTAGAAAAGGGGGGCTGAAGTATTTGTTAGTCAAATTTGTTAGGTGTGGCCTGCAGCTCCCACAGGCCTCTCAGGAATGTCCCAGGAATGCGTGCGTGGTGTTTTTCTGGGGTGCTTGTGTATGCCTGCATGTGTCATCGCCTGGGTGAGGTGCTTGCCAAGAGGTTGTGAGCTGGCTGGCCTGGAGCCTGAGGTGTCTTTTCCTTGCTTTCCAGGGACTGAGGCTATCTGGGATGCTGTATGCGACTACATTCCGAAAGAGCTGAAGCGGGATAAGGTGGGCCGGTGTCGTGGGCCCTGCATGAGGCAATCCCTGCCCGAGCAGCATGGCGGTGCACTGAGACTGCCCAGGGTGCCCGGAGCAGCTTCTTGGCCAGCTGGGAGAGAAACCAAGGCCAGATGTGCTCTGCCTCTCAGGTGTTTGGCACACCCTAGGGCTTCCCTCTTCCCTGCGGTCTGAGTGGGGAGGGCGAGCAGAGAGAGGGGGGAATATCCTGGGTCCGTGCCTAGGACAATTGCTGGGAATCAGTGCCAGGTCTAATCCGTGTGCTGGAAACCTCTGGGCGCTTCTCTAGCCAAGGGATGTTGGCAAATGCTGTGAGGGGGGAGACGAAAGAAACTGAGGATGCGGCTCTTTTGCAAAGCTTTCCAAAGTGCCCCACCTTGCCCCATTGTCCCTCAGGAGTGGGCAGGGCACAGAGCAGTGTCCCCCTGCTCTGACAGCCATCCCTTTTCCCGTCTCTCAAGAACTCCCTCATCGGCCTTTCTGTCTTTTCTGTGTGCAGGGCGTTTGGGTTGCGGGACTCGGGACCTTTGGTGTTGTCCGAGAGCAGTTCCATGGCAAAGAAGGGCTGCTCTTGGTTCGAAGGCCTTTCTTCCAGCTGGACATCGATGAGTTGTGGCTGGAGGAGATCTACTGTCCCACTGAGCTCCTCCCTGGTGAGAAGGCAGCAGCCCCCCTCTTCCTGCCCCATGTCCGGAACGGTTTGTTCTCCCTGCTCTTTGGAAAGGCCTGGGAGAAGTAGAGGATTGTCTCCAACGGTCAGGGTACAGCTTGAGTTCCCCCAAAAGAAACCGTGCCCCAGGAGCTCTTTCTCTTAGCGACCCTTTCTCTGGGAACTTGTTCTGAATGTTGCAAGCAACTTGGGCTTGCCGTGTCGCTGAGGATGTTGCTTCTCCTTGCAGATGGTGTCAAGATTGAGCCGCTGAAGTACGTGCAGCTATCGCGAGCCACCTCCTTCCCGCTGCACGTGGCGAAGAACTGCGTGCAAGAGACCATCCTCTTGTACTGCTTCCTCGTGAGGAACAAGGAGCACGTCCCCTTTGCCGTCAGGGACATTGGAGTTCTGCCACGCGAAGATGGTTTTCTGTGCGTGAAGTCTTATCTAGACTGCGTCAAACGTCCGGAGAGCGCCGCGGGCCTGGTTGCACTGCTCCACAGCGTAAGTTGGTGAGGTTTTGGGGGCTACTTCCATTTCTTTGGGAATCCTAGCAAAGGGTGAGCAATCTGACTGCTATTGGCCAGCCCGAACATGGCAGGCCAGTCAAATGCCTTTCCCCACGCTTGCCCCCTTAGCTGCTCTCTCCACGAGCAAAGAGAGTTTCTTCTGAGCGTCTGGATGCTTGCCCCTGCAAAAAGCCTGGCAGTGTTACTGTACAGCCTCCATATTCTGCCATTCTTGTGCCCGTGCTGCCGCGATTCCCGTCAGAGAGAATTGCCTGCATGTGGAGGGGAATTTAGGCTACCTTCTGTGGTGCTGCGGGAAGACTGACAACAAACCCCATGCATGGACATGACGGAAAAGGGATGCCATGCCTTGTGCGACACCAGGAGGATTACTGCCAGCAAGCTGCAACGGGTAGGAGGCCAGCCTTCTTCAAGCCCGTGTCATCGTTTGTTTTCCAGGTTTCATCTGACTGTGAGGAGAAGGCCGGAGGCCAAAGTTTCCACCACCTCGCAGGAGGAAGCTGCAGGAGAGCGCAGGATCAGAAGAGGTAAGGGAACAGGTCCCTGCTGTCTGGGGGTGGTCCCTGTCCCGTGCTGGCTGACTTGAACCAGGTTAAAAGGCAGTGCCCACGCAGCTGCTCGGAAGAGCTTCCTCCTTTCCTAGTTTCAGAGTGCCATCCTGGCAACCTGCTGCAGAGGAGGAAGTAGCTTTCCCTCCCCATCCTGACAAGCTGGGAGCCAGGCACAAGGCAGCAAGATGTGGAGAAGAAGCCTTCTACCAGGTGAGACCCCTGGGGGAAAGGAGGAAGGAGCCCCTTGCAGCCACACTGGAGAGATGTCCCCTTTGGACCCACCAGCCGCAGGGTGGCTCCTGACACACGTCCCAGCGGAGGCCGCTCTCTCAACGGATGGCAAGCGTGCAGCACGTTTGCCTGAGACTGGCACACCAGCTTCATTTTCCAGCAGGGCCCCGATCCTTGGGGGAGCTGAACGCAGAGCCTTGTTGCAGAAGCTCTTCTCCCTTCAGGAGCCCCCCCACATTGCAGCAGAGCCCATCTTCTTGTCTGTGGGAGCAAACGTCCCCTGCCTTCATTCTAACATGTCTCACCGTGTCTTAGGATTGCCGTGGCCCCATCTCCCCTGCTGTTTCTTCCAGCCTAAGGAGCTGTGATACCAGATGGAAAAGTTTCTTTCAGGCATTTTTTTCAAACGCTATCCCAAACGTTGTGGCAGGCACAAGAGAGTGCTGAGGTAGGGAGATGGCATGACTGGCCTCCTTACCTGACGGCTTTCTCCAATGGCTCCGCTGGCTCCCCAGCGATAACCTGTTTTCCACCCATAAGCGCACCGTGTTTCAGGGCCACAGAGGAGAAGCTGAAGTAAAGCCCGGGTGGGCCATAATGGTGTCTCTCGGATCCTGTCCTTGCACAAGACACCGCTCCCCTCCTTCTTCCACCAAAAAGGGCCTGGATACGGGCATCCCGAGCCTTCCTGAAGGCAGGTGGTGCCACAGCTTCGCGTTTGGCTCTCTCTGTCTCCGCTGAAGTGAACACGGCCAGTCCAATATGCCCGCTCGCTGCGGAAGTGCCGTCTGCTGCAGAGGCTGACGCAGCTTGCGAGCGCGGACTGGAGACCGAATTTCCCTGGGCTCATGCAGCCTCCTCCCGGCGTCTGTTTGCAGCGTGCTCCCCCCGTGTCCAGGCAGCTCCCCCGGGACGAAGAAGGCAGACAGGCAGGAAACAGCTCCTCAAGCCAAGTCCACCACCACTGCGCTCCCTGCTCCTGAAGCCTCCAGGAGAGCGCTGCAGGTACCTGCTCTGCCTTGCTGCAATGACTGTGCTGTTTGGGCCTGTACAAAAGCCTCTGTGTGGAGCGATCCCGAGCAGGTCCCTTGGGATGCGTTCGTCTTCACATTTGTTACCTCCTTCATCTCTTCCTCAGGAGACGGAAGGTGGCGTCCCGCACACCTTCCCTGCCTCTTACTGCCTCCCGTGTTGCCATGAGCCACTTCATTTTGACCAGGGGCCATGGAAAAGGAGCAAGGCCTTTCTGAGTCGTTGATGGCAGAGGGCTTTGGTCACCGCGGGCTGTTCAGCTGTGTTTGTCACGAGTTGAGGAGCCTGGCCTAGCTTCAGGGCCCCTCATCCTTGAGGGTCGAAGCACTGCTGACAGACCGGCTGAGGCGAGGGGGCAGGAGTGTGGGTTAGGCCTGAGGGACAGCTGAGACCAATCCTGTCTGCTGTTGTGTTTGTTTTGTTGTTTTTTTTGTTTTTTTTTTTTTCCCCTCCAGGATGTCTGGAACCTGTCTTCACAGTGGGACCAAACAGACAGCTCATGGCCCACGTACCAAAAGCTACAAGAGCAAGCCCAGGCAGCCATGGCTGCATGGGAAGCCTGGTCTGAGGGGGAGGACCAACAGATACCCCAGGTACTGGCAGTGATCAACACCGCTGAGAACAGCGGCGATCCTCTCTGCCCGGGCTCCGAGGGCGGCAGGTCCCAGGGTGGTGGGAGCAGGACGGGCACGAGGCCGCAGGTCAGGGCTTTTGCTGCTCCTCCCTGTGAGGGAGAGGTTGTCAGCAGAAAGTGAGGGATAAAAGCAGCAGCCAGACGTGGGCTGGCAGCGCCGAGTCGCCTGGTTCGCAGGTCCTGCTGCAGGGTCCTTTCAAGAGGTCCTCTGGGAAAGAGCAGCTGTATGTCCAGTCCTGTTTGATGAGAGGGACTTCTCCTTGCAGCGATTCAACAGCCAACATGCTCGGACTCCCCATCCTCCAGCCCAGCCCAGGAGCAAGGTCAGGAAGAGGTGGAGGAAGGCTGAGAACCCTGCCCCAGCAGAGGAGTTGGGAGCAGCAGGCAAGCTGGAGAGACTCCAGCCTGAGTAAGTGTGTGCCGGCTCCGTTCCCGTCGTGGGGCACTGGAGTAGCTCTTGAGTGATGTCAGGACATGTCCAGGAGCCTGGTCCCTGAGTCCTGGGGTTGCCTGTGACACCCTTTGATTCCTCCTAAAGCGGGCATGACCTTGGTTACCGCCAAGGCCTAAAACTCACCACAGGTTGAAAGGGTGGGTGCACGTGGCACCGCATGGGTGCAGGGTCTGGATTGTAATGGGTAAAGCCTTGTTTGTTCATTAAATATTGCTGATGGGAAGGTTTTCAATGGTTAACTGCTTATACCCCCAATGTCCTGTTGAAGGAAAAAAACAAGTATAGGAATTTCCTGTTAAGTTAACAATTGCAGTAGAAACCAGCTCCAAAAAAGGGCAAAATGGCATTCCCCCTCACATGAGAACACACATATCAGCAGCAAAGTCACGACCCCGACGCAGAGGAAGACAACGATCTTCATCCCCACGACCACCAGAGGACTGACGAAGACCCCGTAGCAACAGGCCTCGCAGTCGTAAGAAGACACCAGGATGTGCCACTAAACCCGGAACTACTAGGCTATAAATGGAGACTCTGGCGGGCTTAGGTGCGCGCCGTTGGCGGAGCAGGAGACTCCCCGGCCGCCCAGCGCTGTTTTACTTATCGCTGCTTGCTGAGTTGCTCAAATAAATAGAAATTCGATCTACCTTACCCACGATGTGTCGGGAATGATTTCTACCAAAACTAATGTATAACATGGATGAGGGGAGAGGCAGAAGGGGTGTCTGACAGAGGCTGAGGGATCCCTTTCTCCTGTTGTTGCAGCCGCCTTTCCCCACGAGCACTCCAAGTTTTGGAAAGGTTGGAGCCGCATCGCCATCAACAAAGTGTATTCAGAAATGTTGCGGAGGCAAACCGGCTGCGGCAAGAGCAGCAGCAGCAGCAGCTCCCCCGGTAAGTATCTCCAAAAAGGGATGGTGCTTCCCGCTGCTGCAAGGCCCATCCTTCCCCTGGGGGCAGCACTGGGAGAAAGAGGGCACGTCTCCGACACCCCTCCCGAGACGGACGCAGGCTTTGGAGACTCTGGAGACTTTGGGACTGGAGCTCCCTGACACCTGACGGGGAGCGGCTGGGCACCCAGAACAGGCTTTCCCATGTGGGATGTGAAAGTCCTGTCTGAAAACAGAGGGGTCCCCTGGATGGCTGCCTCTCCCCTTTCCAAAGCCGAGAGGCTGTCCTTCCTTTGGAGAGCGCTGACGCCAGGACACCTTGCCCTGAGGGGGAATACCTGTGCAGAATACCCAGGGTCCTCCGCTCCACCTGACCCAGCCCCAGGCTGGTGAGCTGCACCCCTGGGGACCCTGTCGTGAGCTCGGGCACGAGGCATCTGTCTCACTTCTCGGCAGCCTTGAAGCTTCCTGGGAAGCAGACCCCTACGTGCACGGCCCGAGCTAAGCCTGCAGTATTTCTCTGTGTTCAGCCTGTACACAACCTGCTCATCCTCTTTTTTCTTTTGACTCCCTAGCGCTAGATGCTGGTACCGCAGTGGAGGGGAAGGTGCTGGGAATGGCGACGGCGGCAGCAGCGGAGCTCTGAGCAAAGGGGCTGGGAAGCTCTCCCGCTTTCCACCCCTGAATGGAAAATAAAGAGCACCGGGGCTCTTCCCAAACAGACTGCTTGTGTCACTTCATCCACCCTAGACTTGAGTACGCATAAGCTGGATCTCTGCTTTGAAAGAGGAATGTGGGTTGAAAGGAGAGCTCTTTCCAAGGCTCCCATTGCTATGCCTGCGCTGTCTTAAGTGTGGCTTCCCGTCATGATGCTCATCGCTGCCAGTTGCGCGCATTTCCAGGGCAGAAGTCTGTGTCTCAGCCCACGTCCCCATAGCTCCCTCCTAGCTAGGGGAGCTCCGTGGCAGACCTGGAGGGGAGGCCCATGGGGACGAGGAGCAGGCAGAGGCATGGGGAATCTGAGGGCATGTGAAAGGACTCTCAGGGCCAGGTGTGCGGGTGTGTATGTGCTTGTGAACCCCGAGAGTGCCGTGTGTGTGCCTGCAGCAGTGACCTGCTGTCTCTGCCAGCCCCAGGGCAGGAGGGGACTCGGCTGTCTGTGCCTGTGTGTTACGTGAGGCCTGTGTGTGGGTGCTGTTGCAAGCAGCGCCTTGTCTGTGGTTGTCTGTGTGGCCGGCTGTATCAGTGTCCTCCCTGGGTGTCCCTGGCACAGGTGCTCAGCTTCGTTACTGCTTGAACCTGCAAAGGGGAAACTGGCGGCGGTGTCCCTGAGCCTGGGCGCAGACCGGCCTGGGCGGAGACCAACCCCCTGGGCTGGGGACCCTGGGCACTGGGCTGGGTTCCAGCGGCCGTGCAGGACCATGCTGGGTGGTATCGGTCTGTACTGGATCATGAAGAATGCTATCAGAGCAATCCTGGCTTCACTCCATTGTTTTAGTTATTGCTGAGAAGGGCTTGCACAGTTTTAAGGCCTTTTCCGTTTTTTTTTTTATTTTTTTTTTCACATTGCCCTGCCAGTGAGGAGGCTGTGGTTGCAAAAAAGCTGGGAGGCAACACAGCCAGGACATCTGAGGCAAACTGGCCAAAGGGCTATTCCCTAGCATATAGAATCATAGACCGGTTTGGGATGGAAGGAATCTTAAAGATCATCAAGTTCCAACCCCCCTGCCATGGGCAGGAACACCTCCCACCAGACGAGGTTGCTCAATGCCCCATCTGTCCTAGCCTTGGACACTTCCAGGAATGGGGCATCCACAGCTTCTTTGGGCGACCTCTTCCAGTGTCTCCTCACCCTCACAGTAAAAATCTCTTCCTTACCTGAGTCTATCCTCAGCCTGTCTTCATAGGAGAGGTACTCCATACCTCTGATGATCATTTTTGTGGCTCTGCTCTGGACCAAGTGCAGGTCCGGGTCTCTCTTGTGCTGGGAGCCCTGCTATTCCATCCCCCGGACTCTGGAGGGCAGAGCAGAGGGGGAGAATCACCTCTCTCGCCCTGCTGGCCACTCTGCTTTTGATGCAGCCCAGGATACAGTTGGATTTCTGGGTTGCAAGTGCATATTGCTGGCTCCTGTTGAGCTTCTCATCGACCAGTACCCCCACGTCCTTCTCCACAGGGCTGCTTTCAAGGTATTTCTCACCTAGTCTGTACTGGTGTTTCAGAGAGCCCCTCTGCTCATGCATTAGATTGGGAGGCTGGGCATCTGGTTTGGATTGTTGGAAGCCCTAACTTCAAGAAGAATTCAAATGGAGCGTTGGACATGTAGAACAGTAAAGAGGCATTTTCTCCTGCTTCTGTGGTAGGCAATGGGCATAGCTGAAACACATCTGAAACAAAACTATTACCAGCTCGTACCGTTCCAGACAGACCCTTGATGATATATGGGTCAACCCCTGTGCTGCCAATTGTACAGACCTCCGAGTATTATTTTTTCAAAGGCAGTTAAACTTAATAAGCAATGACTTTTACTGGAACACTGAAGAAAGTCTATTCATCGAAGGCTGCATCTATATTAGGTGTGGAGATGGAGCAAGAATGTAGTTTTGCAACAAATGAATATTACAGCAAGGAGTATTTGTTATTGGTGCTCTGTGAGTGAATGAATGAAGTGGCCCTGTGGCTGCCACACCTTCTGTGATGATGGTAGCAAGGGAGACCCATGTTCCTGCTGGAGCTCTTTCTAGACTGTGAATTTATCCAAACTGTGTTGTGTTCCCTTGGAGGTATAGCAACAAGCAATGTAGTCCAATTGGAGAAGATCAGTAGATCAAAGCAGCTAAGGCTAAAGGCCTTACATATTCATCATGTGGTTCCAGCATCTAGGAGCTTTGGACTAGATTCGTTTGGAGCCATTGGACAAAAACGCCTGCAAACTTTGATTCAAATCTATCCGAAGAACAGGTGATTAGTTTGGGTTTTTATATCCCCTTTCGGGGTTGCAATACATTGATCTTGCACCTGAAACAGATCTTTAATTTCTGTTTCTTTAGAGAGAACATTCATTCATGTAGCACTAATCCTCTGTGAAACTGCAACTGGATGGAATAAATGTGATTACTGGAGTTTTATTGTAAAACTACATTCTTGCTCCATCCCAGCATCTAACAGAGATGCAGCCTTTGAGGAATAGATTTTCCTTAGTGTTCTAAGAAGAGCTGCATCCGAAGGAACTGGGGTTCTCCTAGGACCACTACAGAAATACTTCTGCTCTCCATAGCTTGTCCAGCACAGGTAGTGTTGGTCAGAGCACAGTTGCCTCTGACACTTGGTGCATGACACTTAACATAGACTCACAGTTGACACTGAGGTCAATCTGAAAATGAGAATCGTGTTGGAGATGAGAAGAAGGTGACAGAGATGTACTTAGGGTAAATGAGTAATTTCTGTGCCCGTTTCCTCCAAGCTGAATAAGAACAAAGTGAATTAATTTGACAGTTGTCAGTAACTTAGATCACGATAGATTTTATTTCCTAATTGTTCTGACAGTACATTCTCGTGTCCGCTGTGGGTCTGTTCCACTTCCTAGAGCAGGCAAGCTGGATTCTGCATTTGTCAGCAGAATTTTACATAAACTTTTCCTGAGTGCAGTATACATGGATAGAATATAAACTGTGTTTAACTTCCTCCATCCAGCCAAATGAATAAGTATTTTATGTTAAAGGACTAAGCATCTTTTTTTTTTTTTTTTTTTTTTCTGGGTGGGGTGGGGGCTGTGGGAAGGGGGGGTCTTTTTTCTAGACCTTACAAAATAGATCATGGCAACGTTCTATTGTAAAATATGAAAACAGTTATCTTAAGAAACAAAGATGTATAGCAGCTAAGTGTAGTAACCAGTGAAAAGCGTTTTGCCAGTCGAACTTGAACCAAAAGAGATGGGAGAATTCTGCAGAAAGCAAATAAAGACAGGGAATCAGGGTGCCTCAGTCAATCAGATGTGATGGAAAGCCAGCAAAAGCGTGAGCGCTTTTTTCATCTGCTGTAATAAAAATGATAAGAAAATCTGGTTAATATAAAACAAATTCAATTCAGATGATCAAGCTGGGGACTGGTCTGCGTGAGAATGATACAGAATCTGTGTTAGCTGTTTTAAAGAAAAAGTTAAATAAGTCTGGGTTGCTGTGATATCATTGACGCTGTCTGAAGAAAGTTATTGACCAGGAGGTTTCTTAAGTTTTTCACGGGTGTCTTAGGAGGAAAAGAAATGAAAAACGGAGGGGAGTGAGAGCAGGAAGGCTTATACAGTGTCGAAAAACTGAACATCCCGGGATAAATGCTTAGTTCTACGGAGAATGTATACTAATGCTTAGTTCTACCAGAGCAACTGGCCAAAAGGAAAAGGCTTTTTTTTTTTTTTTTTTTTTTCTCAGTGCTCAAGATTGGAATTGGGGAAAAAATGATGGGAATCCATCCGTTTTTCTACTTACCCAATTTGCTTAGGCCCTTCTTAGGAAGGGACGTGCCGGAAAAATTGGATGCAAAAGTTTCTTTGGAACAAGGGAAAATGGAAATCAAAGTAACATCTTAAGCTCTGAAGTCTATCTATCCGCGGCGAGTCCAGAGAAAGCTCCAGATAGGACTCCCTGCAACTGTTGGTGCGCAAGTTAGGTGGAGCTATCCCCCTTGTGCCCGGCGTGGGTGCGCAGCGCCGAATAAACAGACCTGCTTTATAACCATTGTGAGGTTCTAGATAGAGTCTGACTTCCGCAAGTCAGTAGCTGACCAATGCTGTAGAGCTCAGAACAGATGTCATCAACAGACTTCAAGTGACTGATCAGGGAATTTGATTAGCTAATATGACTGATTAGCTCTAACTACCAGGACTAAAAGTTTGGTATTTCTGGAGAAGATCGTGTAGACGAAGGAGTGCTCAAATGATGATGTACTAGTTTTGAAGTCTACAAGTATATTCTACCAAACTTTTTAAGAATAAATTCCATGCTAGGCCAATTGTAATGAAATTTTTCTATTATTTCTACAAAGCTGTCTCAGTTTGAAACCTTGAGACAGTTCAGTGTTGGGTAGTCGTCTGTCTCAAAATGCTGAGAAGATGGGGCTGCATTCATTTGCAAACTGGCTGTCCTAAAGGCCTTAAACTTTGCATTATGTTGAGGCAGTGGTGATCTCAGCCTTCTTGTATTTCTCTGAGTAATGTAGCTCCCAAAAGAGATCCCAAGGTCCAGAAAAGACATGGAAATAATTGGTGGCTTGTAAGGAAAAATCACATTCCATCACACAGCACCACCAGAGCTGTCTGTAGAGTTTAGAAGTCAGCTGAAGTTATTTATGTTTCATCTGAAGGGAGTAAGAAAAGAGCAGTTAATATAAAAGAATGCATGTCTGACAATCATACAAGCGGATGGGAGCCTGTTTTATCTGGGTGTCCTGGTTCCAGTTAGGACAGAGTTAATTTTTCCTCATTCTAGCTGGTAGGGTGCTATGTTTTGGATTAGGATGAGAAGAGCGCTGATAACATGCTGATGTTTTAATTGTTGCAGAGCAGTGTTTACACCAGGCCAAGGACTTTTCGGCTTCTCGCTCTGTCCTGCCAGCGAGCAGGCTGGGGGTGCAGCAGGAGCTGGGAGGGGACAGAGCCAGGACAGCTGACCCAAACTGGCCAAAGGGGTATTCCATACCATCTGACGTCATGCTGAACAATATATAGGGGTGGCTGGCCGGGGTGGGGGGCCGGCTGCTCGGGGAAAGGCTGGGCATCGGTCAGCGGGTGGTGAGCAATTGCATTGTGCATCACTTGTTTTCTTACACATTATTATTATTAATACTATTATCATTATCACTATTATTATTATTATTGTTATTATTATATTCCTGTCTTAATAAACTGTCTTTATCTCAACTCACCGGCTTCACTTTCCCGTTTCTCTCCCCCATCCCAGAGAGGGAGGGGGGAGGGTGAGCGAACGGCTGTGTGGTGTTTAGCTGCCAGCCGGGTTAAACCACAACACTGGGTCTGTGCATTTTGTATCTGTATGCTGTTGAGGAGATTGTCAGAATTCTGATTAGAGAATAAGGAACCTACAGAAAGTGCAGTACGCAAATGCTGGAGAGCACGGGTCAAAGTTTTACGCTTCCTGGGACTGCCTAGCATATTAAGAGGTCTAGGGAAGAAATGGCTGTGGTTCGACATTAATAGCACATTGACAAGTGTGATTTAAACCTATCCACATCTAAATCAGTCAGCCCTACTGAAATCTTCAAATACTTAAGAGGTAACCCGTAGCCAATGGTGTCAAAAAGTGCTGTGAGATTTGAGAAAGTAACCTGCATTTCTCTCCCATAACAGTTTTGTCCTTGTGTGAGAAGCGAGTGAGGGATTTTGCTGCCCTTGTGTCTTTTGTTTAACCTCTATCAGCACCACAGGTAGTAAACTGCCACTGTCTTAACTAAATGTTACGCCTTTGAGAAACAAATCAGATGGCAAATAATCTGTTAAGAGCTGACTGCCTTCTTCCCCCCAGACAGCTGAGATGCACCTCTTTTTCCCTCTCCCAAGCACTTGCTGCTTTGCACTTCCTTTTCTTTCATTGGAGAGTCAGATAAATCGGTTGCTTTGCACTAGTATATGTTCCTTGGAAAGCCGCTTAAACTCTCTTCAAACACTGCACTACCTATAAATTGATTGCTTCCTCTAAGTGGCGCTTCTGCTCTAGCCGGATCCTCTAAATCCCATTTTACTGCTTCTGCTTACTAAGCAGGTGAGAGAAACTTTCATAACCGGTGAGCAGAGAAGAAGGAGCTGTAGTTCTGTATAAAGGAAATGTTTGGAAGTTTTGAAGATGTTTCCCCTGCTCAGCTGCCATCCCTATGTTAATCAATTGCCTGATCTTTTGCATTACAGCAGAAGTCTTGATTCAGTTATTAAGGAAAGTTATTTCTGAAAATACTCAGCCCCCTCTGTGCATGCCAAACCTTTAATGGCACTGTGCAATACGCACATTGCAGTGATAAATCAGGTTGTGGAATGAATGGCAACATAAATATTTGGCTCCAGATCCAAAATATCATTTATTTGGCCATTTTATTTAGGGTAGCACCCCCCGCCCCTCCCATTCCTTCCACCTCCCTTCCCTCCCCTCCCCTCCCCTACACTCCCCTCCCCTCCCCTCCCCCCCCCTTACACTCCCCTGCCCTACACTCCCCTCCCCTACACTCCCCAATACTCCCCTACGCTCCCCTCCCCTATACTCCTCTCCCCTACACTCCCCTCCCCTACAATACCCTCCCCTACACTCCCCTATATTCTCCTATACTACCCCTCCCTACACTCCTCTCCCCTACGCTCCCCTATACTCCCCTACACGGCCCTCCCCTCCCCTGCCCTCCCCTCCCCTGCCCTGCCCTGCCCTCCCCTCCCCTCCCCTCCCCTCCCCTTCCCTCCCCTTCCCTCCCCTCTTGTCCTCTCTTCTCCTCCTCTCCTCTCTTCTTCTCCTCTCTTCCCCTTTCTTTCACAAACTTGAATGCCGAAGAGGGAGAACCGTCACTTCAAATCACTTCAGTCATTCTCGTAGCTTATATCACTGCCTGATTCATGGGAATCCATCAGCGGTAATCATAAGCGTTGCAGCTGCTGGGTCACTAGTCAAGCAAGAGTCTCAAACTGGGAATCGCTGACTTCTTTCTGTGGCTCAGACAGGTGACTTTCAATTCCACCCTGCCTTGGACACGTCCTCTTGCTGTGTCCCCACCTACAGTGCAGTTTTGCTTAGAAGCAGAAGCACGGTTTTGAAGTAGTTCCACTACTTCCATTTTCAATGATTTAGCTTGGCTAGCCAAGTGGCTTCTGTAAATAGAACACAGTCAAGAGATTTTGGTTAGAAACAACTAACTGAGCAGTTCCTTTCCACATGGGCAATGAATGTTTACCCTTTCCTAATGGAGACTACAGTGTAAGAGATAATGACAGATCATTCAGAGAGCTTTGAAATAGCCCTTGGGGATGCTTAGTCCAGAGGACCAGAGTAAATCCGTCTAAAATACACCATGGAATCACTCTGAATTACTTCCTAACAGAAGCATGTCCTTACTATGTCTGCTATGGCTTCAGCTGGTTTCAGTGTTCTTCTTCACCTAATACTTCAATTAAGAGTTCTAAAGGAAGACGGAAAGATGGAGAAATATCTAAATCACGGATGAAAAGTGCTTTGAGAACGTTGGTCATTAGCCCCATAAAGCATCAAAGTGCTGTCCTCTGAAGCAAATGCTTTATTCTCTTGATATCGAAGGAGGTAAATAAATCCAATGTTGTAACATTAAGGATTGGTTAGAAAAGTAAACCTTGAAAACAAGTAAAGGAGAAGACCAAGTAAGCAATTGCAGTGCCTGTGGGGTAACTGCAGGGTTAGGCAAAGAACTATTGTGCAATGCAATCTTGTTATAAAAGAAGTATTATGTGAATTTTTACTGTTTTATTTCTTGAGTGTTCTATTTGAAAGGGAGTGAATCTATCAGGATTAGCTGTTTAGTTTAGAAATGTAATGAAAATTGGCTTCTCTTTCCTTTTGAGTTCACCCCTTTTTATAGGATTTTATAATCGAGTAAGTAGGTATTTTTTTAAAACAGGGTAAAAGCGGGTAATTATGTGCACAATTATTTTTAAAATACAGTAACAATAGCAAGGATGAGATGAAGGGTATTTATACACTATTATACTGTCACGGTATGTGCCGTACATTAGTAACAGTCAGAGGATTCATGTTAGTGAACAAAAGATGTCTTTAAATAAGTAAATAAATAATTAAATAAATATGCATATAGGTAGATAGATTGACAGATAGATAGACAGACAGACAGGCACCTAAGAAACTGCTGTGAAGCTTCTTGCTCTCTTTTCTAAAAGTTAAAGTGAATACAGCATCAGGGTGTGTTAGAAACATTACAAGCATTACCTTCAATCCACCACAGGTACACACGAGAGGTCAGTCTGCAGGTTGTGAAGGCAAAGAAACTGCTCTGGTTTGATGTGAAGAACCAAGACGTAAGTTGCTGTCAGAGAAAAGATGCTGTCAAAGTGCGTCACGTCTACGCTAGAGCATCTCTGCCAGCATCTGTAGTGCATCTATATGCACCTATAGTGGAGCATCTCTACTTATCCAGTCTGGGTGATCTTAGGAGCATTCTGAAGCCCCAGAGGAGGGTCTGTTTGTCTTTTTTGCTTTTATAGCCAGTGAAAATTCTTATAATTTTACACAGAGTGGATGAAAAACACTGAGTGTACTTCCAATCTTCACAGCTTCTAAGCAAGTGGAGATGAGGTTGCGGAATAAGCAAATAAAGTGTTGATCTGGAAGCAGCCTAAAGATTGTCTTTAACCAGGGCCTTGCATTCTTCATTTTTATACCATTACTTGCCTTCAAGTGCACGATCATGATTTTATTAACTTTCTACCACTACAGAAATGCACCTGAGTCTTTCACAAAACTTACGGGTGGTAATTGGAAATATTCATCAGCATTCTCTATTTCCTTCTTCATCTCAATTCTCTTCTGGCCTGTGAAGCTTTTCAGATCAGAGATGAAGATCAGCTATAATACAGAGTTTTGGAGACTGCAAAGGAAAAGAAGAATCATACTGAAAACTCTTTTCAGCCTCACGTGCAATCATCAAAGAAAAGAATACCAAAAGGATACTGCTTTATCACGGTAAGCATAAATTTGAGCATAGGTCTCCTATAAGTGAAGCGAGGTTAAACAGGTTCCAAAGAAGGTGAAGGAGCACACCCAAAATCATTTCCATAAAACCGTGGTTTCAAACAAATGGTTTAAAGATTTAGATTTTCTTACAGGTGAAGAATGAAAATATAAAATAAAACAAAATAAAAAATTACCAGGACATACAGTTTTCTTCTAGCTTGCTTTGCTTCATTCAGAATCTGAGTCTTGGGTCACAATCAGGGAGCAGCATTGTACAGAAATGCCAAAGCCTCCCCAAGCTTGTTATATCTTCATCAACAGGGCTTTGATACTGCTGCCTCCTCAGCAACATCGGCAATTTAGTAGGAAAGTTGGTGTCCACCAGGTCAAATTAGGAAGAGGAAATCCCTCTTGCCACAACTTCACACTCACAGCAGAGTTGGCAGGACAGAGCGATGGACAGAGAAGTATCTATGAGAGTGTTAGAAAACAGACTTTAGAACAGATTTCCATCAACCCAGGAAAAATTACTTGCTCATCCCTTCAAACTAAACTCTAAGTAGAAGGAGGTGATCCCAAGCTGCATTCCTGACATCTATGCTGCAAAGTCATCCAATGTGACATGTTACTATACCAGCCTGTTAGGAAGACAAACAAGAGTTTTGAGTTTATGATGTTTGTTTAGAATTAAGCTCAAAGCGTTAGTCCTTTGATATGTTTTTGTCTGCAAGTGTTTTCACTGTTTCCCAGACAATGTCTCCAGCAAGCTAGCTGCTTGTTTCATTTGGCCAGATATTTGGCCATATCTGGCCAGATATTTGCCTTCTTAGTCAATAACCAAATCTGTCAAGTTAAGAACATGTAATTAATGAGAAGGAAATCCTTTTATTTTGATCTGAGTTCACTTTTTTGTTTTTTGTTTTTTTTTGGTTTTTTCTTTCTAGACCAAGAATGAATCACGGAGAACCAGCAAAACTGAGGTGAAAAATGAAATGAAAAATGTTAAGGTCAGGCAGCTTGCTCACTGCAAGTGCTAATCTGGAAGCAGATGGAGTGCATCTTCATACACCACATCCTGAGACGCTCAACAGGTCAGCCCATTTGATGAAGTACATTGCTGTCCTGAATTTTAATGTGACAGGGGTACTTTTAAGTCTCTTGTTTATGCTTTAGTACTTGAGGCGTATGGCAGGAGCACAGCACACTCTTATTTGTCCACCCTTATTTGTTGATGGTGTGTAGGAAAAAGAGAACGTGCAGAGGCCCTCACCCATACATTGCATCTGTCACTCTGTGCAGCTACATCACTGAGCAAAAGTACCAAACGTAATGCTTGTGAAAGGACTTTACACAAACTACAGAATACTAAAACGAAGCATTCACAATAAAAACACATTTTTTGCCTCAGCCAAGCATCAAACCACTTACAGAAGGGCATGGGCCCTCTCTGTGCACCTCAAGGTGGGATCCACAAATCCTCACGTGGTTTCATCACATCCAGCACGCTTCTCTGTCCCTCCTAGCTAAACTTGCACAGAGGCAGCTGCTCCCAAATTGCCATGGTGACATCACTCAGTTCTGTTTCTGAAGTCATCACCGTAGGCGCCTTGCAATGACAACAGAACACTCTCTGTTGCTAATGCGTATGTCTCAGAAACAATTAGAGAAGTGCCACTATCCCCAAGTTGACTTGAATTAGAGTAGTTCAAAAATGATTCTCTGCTACCATACATCCGTGGAAGGTGTGGGATAAATCTTGTCCTTCAGCAAGGATTACAGACAAAAGGAGCTTGATTGTGATACGTTCCCCTTACTTCCAGAGCTGTTGACTTTTTATTTCCGTGTAAGAAAAAAGAAGGTGAACTCAACAATTCTCTTCCTCCGAGTTGGGAATATGAAATAAGCCCAATTATCCAGGAAGCCTTAAAAAGGAAACTATATTTTTCCTTGTTAAACACCTTGTTTCTTCTGAAAAATTTTCCAGTACTTTGCAGCTGCGGTGGTTTTAATCGGGTGGGCAGCCGAGTTCCACCACGGCCACTCTCTCACTCCCCTTCCTCAAAGAGAAAGGGGGAGCAAATGCGATGCAAAGGGCTCAAGGGTTGAGATAAGGACGGGGAGATAGCCCCCTGCCCCTGCTCCACGTGGGGTCCCTCCCACGGGATGCCGTCCTTCCCGAACTGAGCCTGCGGGGGCTGCCCGCAGGCAGCAGCTCTTCAAGAACAGCTCCCACATGGCTCCGTACCACGGGGTCCATCCATCCCCCACGAGCAAACTGCTCCAGCACGGGTCCCCCACGGGTGGGCGGCAGCTCCCCCCAGCCCCCCTGCTCCTGCATGGGCTCCTGTCCACGGGCTGCAGCTCCGGCCCGGGGCCTGCTCCTGCGGGGGCTCTCCATGGGCCGCAGCCTCCTCCAGGCCACATCCACCTGCTCCACCGGGGGCTCCTCCACGGGGGGGCTGCAGCGTGGAGATCTGCTCCGTGTGGGACCCATGGGCTGCAGGGGGACAGCCTGCTCCACCAGGGGCCTCTTCTCATGCTGCAGGGGACTTCTGCTCTGGCACCCGGAGCACCTGTCCCCCTCCTTCTTCGCTGATGTAAGTGCCTGCAAGGCTGTTTCTCACTCCTCTCTCTCTCCCTGTGAAGCAGCCTTTTTTGTTATTTTTTTCCCACTTCCTTAAATATGCTCTCACAGAGGTGCAAACAACATAGGTTATTGGCTCGGCTCTGGTCAGCAGCAGGGCCTTTATCTGACATGGGGCAGCTTCTAGATTCTTCTTACAGAAGCCACCCCTATGGCCCCCTGCTACCAAAACCTTGCCACATAAACCCACCAGAGCAACCCTTTTGGTGAAGAAATTTTTCCTAATAACCAACCTAAACCTCCCCTGGCGCAACTTAAGGGTTTTTGCTCTTGTCTTGTCACGTGGGGCTTGGGAGAAGAGAACCATTCCCACCTCCCTGTGTTAGTAATAGAAGAAGAAATAATACAATATTGTTTAATATGTTACATTTGCGATGTACTGTTCCGAGGCTGCGCTTGGAAGATACAAAATATATGTGTAAGGGTAACATGAGAGAATGCACCGATTCATGATGAGTTGTAAGGCGGATTAGAAGAATGCTCAATTTGCAAGACATCTGGATAACTGGGGCTTCTTGGACTCTGGGAACTGGATCAAACCAACCTTGCGGTTTGGACTGAGACCAAGGGCTCAGAGAGCATGCGTGAGAAGGAAAGGTTAAAAAGTTCAACTCTGATGAAGACATCTTACTTCATCCCGACGACCACCCGGACGACCACCAGAGAGTAGTACGCAAGCGCAGAAGGACTGATAAGATAACTAGCATACGAAGCGAGGCTAGGTGGAGCTAGGAAATGAATATGCATAGATGAGTTGTGAAACCTAATGCATATGTAGTATCTTAGGAGATAAAAGAGAACTAAGAGAACAAATCAGACGAAGTTAGATTTGGGCAGGCATGCCCCTAACTTTCGGCGCCTAATAAAGCACCTTCATATAATCACTCTGTGGATCATGTGTTTTCATGAACGCTAACATTTTGGCGACCCAGATGGGACCTCGTGTTCACTGCTGAGGCGGCTCGCGAACTGATCACGCTCCAGCCGGCACCGAGGAGTTTCTCGGGGAGCCATCGGCCGCGACCGACCCCCGCTGCTCACAACGTACCTCTGAAAGGGTAAGAAAAAGGTGCTTTCTGGTAATCGGTACCGATCTGGTCTGGGAGCCTGCCGGTCAGACGCGGCGAAAGCCACGGACGGTTGGGCTAGGGAATTCCCGTGGTAAGCCTAGGCGCCGTCCATCAGACAGTCGCGAAAGCGCTGCAGGTTCGGCATCAGTGGTCTGGTTTTGCTGCAGGCTCAGCATCTGGTTCGGTTCGGTAAAAGCTATAGCTGATAATGGAAAAACTTAAAAGTATTCTGGGCGGTAATGCTTCAGTACCGCGATCCTCCCCTTTGGGCTGTTTACTAGCACACTGGAAGGAGGGGTGTTTCGGGCAGGAGTTACGAAAGGGTAAACTGGTTGATTACTGTAATGTTTGGTGGCCACAGTACGAACTAGAAGATCAAGAAAGTTGGCCAGAAAACGGAACCTTACAGTACAATGCTATCTTACAATTAATGTTATTTTGTGAGCAAGAAGTGCAAGGGGCCTCTCTGTGTGATTGCGTGATTGTGTTGTGAGTGAGACGCAGCATCGCTGCGAAGCGAGTGCGGAGTTCCGATCCGCGGTTCCGTATTCTCCGCGAGGGGAGCAGCCGGAGACGAACGAAGCGCATGACAGACCGAAAAGAAGTGCTGCTTTATCCAAATGTTGATTGGTGGTGCCCAATATATGGGCCCGGCGGTGCATCTTGCAATCCTATTTCGTTCTTAAATGTTTTGAGTGTGACAAGGAGGAAGGTGGGAGCATTATCTAAGTAACAGTTTAAAAGTTTCGGTATATTCGCGGTGGTGTTTGGTCGGTTTCCCAAGTATCAGGGGAAGGGGGCTGACTGATTATCAAAGCGGTAGAACGGAGAGTCACTTCTTTGGTGGTTCGGGCTTGAGCCCTGGGAATTTGGTAAGAAGGGGGAGAGCGAATTTATTTAGGCCTCAATACCTTTTAAACCCCCGTCTTGATGGATACACAGGAGTGATTCCTTGTTTTGTGTAGGCTTACTAACAAAGTGCATGAGAAAAATTAGCATTCGGCTTGAAATTCGGCCTTGTTGAAATGTAAATTTTGTGGAAAAGGTGGTATTGTTTGTCTAGAAGACGGAAGGCTGAGTGCTTCAGGTGTTTTTCCGAAGTCCTGTGGATTTATGATTGGAACGGGGCTCATTAATAATCTGAAATAGTGAAGTTTGTATGTGGAGTCTAATCCTAGAGAATTGGGACATTTGAGAAGATTAGGAAAACACAGTAAAAACCTGCAATAAAAAGGTTTGCGTGGAAATTGTAACAAGGGACAGTAATTAATATAAATAAATAAAAGGGAATGGGAAATCAAGGAAATGGGTAATATCCAAAACAAAGACGTTTTAAAGAAAGCCTCCTTGGGTGTATATTGGCACATTGCAAGGATATTGTCGGAACGGGGAGTGGGGGGGGCGCGGAAAGCAAGAGGATTTCCACTAAGTATTGCAATCAATGGTGGCCACTGTATAAACTAAATGGCCACTTTATGGGTCAATCGACTATAACAGTGTCTTGCAATTAATGTTGTTTGTGAGGAGAGAAGGAAAATAGGATGAAATGTTGTATACTGGTATGTTGTTTCAGCATCTTGGAGGGAAAAGGTATGGAATTAAGTTGGCCCCTGACTGAGCCTTTGGTGTTGGCATTAGAAAAGTACAGGCTGGAGGAAGATAAAGGAAGTGTTAAAAGGGTTGTTGAAGGTGTTAAAGGTTGTGTGGCATGTAGTATTTAACAGAGCTCTTTGAAGTTGAATGAGCAGGGGAAGAGGATGTAGGAATGTTAATAGTTCCGCCTCAACCCGAGGCTGAGATCTCGAAATCACGGTGTGAGCCCTCTGGGGCAGAGGGACCATGATGGGTCCGGGAGAGATTTGTCATGGAAACAGAAAAGCAGCTAACTCTTAAAACAACCTGAGTTCATGTGTGAGCTCAGATTGCCAACGGGACCGCTCAGGGAACTTTCAACCATTGCATTCCCCTGACCGACCCCCCCCCTCCCCACTGAGACCCTTACCACCCCGGAAATTATGTAAATACCAAAATCTGTTTAAATTAGGAATTGAGAATCTGTTCCAACAAGGTCCAAAAGAAAACCCTATGGAATTTTTGAATTTTTGGACCAACTTTGAAATGCAATGGAAAAAAAAAAAAAGACAGAAAATTTGGACCTGGCTTCAGAAAACAAACAGAGGCAATTGGCTAGCCTCTTTCTAGGGCAATCGGCCCCTGATATCAGAAAGAATTTGTCTTAGGCTGCAGGATAAACTTACAACAGTCAGAAATGACGGGGACCTGGGGCATCTACCCTAGCAGGTCCACTAGTTGAAATAAAGCTAGGAAACGAAGAGAGAGGCTTGAATTTTTTGTTGTTGTTGGTTACAGGAGCTTCTTTCTCTGTGTTAATTAGTCTGTAAATGTAATAGGAACAACATATTCAGTGTTAAATAGTTTAAAAGGACGATTAGGAACTAAGACAACTACAATAATTGGAGCCACAGGGAAGGAGGAGGAACGGCCATTCTTATAACCCCTTGATTTGCGTTTTGGGGGTAAGGAACTAAACTATGATTTTTTGTATGTACCAGAATGCCCGATTCCACTCTTGGGACGAGATCTATTAGCTAAATTAGATGCAACAATAACCTTTGAGGATGGAGAATTAATAATGAAGGTACCTGAGTCCAAAGTAGGACAAATCCTAATGATCAAAGATAAACCCTTTGTTAATATTCCAAGAGAAGTAGAAAATGCAGTTATACCAACAGTATGGGAAACAGATGTACCAGGGAAGTCGAAACTGGCACAACTGGTAAAGGTGGAATTATAGGAAAGAGCCAAACCTGTTCGAATCAAACAATATCCACTTAAGATAGAAGCTAGGCAGGGGACAGTGAAAATTATTGACAAATTTCTCAAATATCAGATTTTGGAAGAATGTAAATCGGAATACAATACTCCAATTTTTCCAGTAAAGAAGCGGAATGGCGAATATAGATTGGTACGAGATCTTAGAGCAATAAATGAAATAACAACGGACATTTACCCGGTAGTGGCTAATCCTTACACATTGTTAACATCTGTGAGAGAGATATATAAATGGTTTACTGTGATAGATTTAAAGGATGCCTTCTTTTGCATACCTCTTGATAAAGATAGTAGAAAATTAT
Source organism: Anser anser (assembly GCF_964211835.1). Lineage (NCBI taxonomy): Eukaryota > Metazoa > Chordata > Aves > Anseriformes > Anatidae > Anser > Anser anser. The sequence continues at coordinate 123,381 of NW_028153858.1, read as the reverse complement.
TTGCCTTCAAATGGGAAAACATATTGAAGTTTTTGTACCACATATGGTAACAACTGTTTTAGAACAAAAGGGGGGCCACTGGTTATCACCCAGCCGAATGATGAAATATCAGGCAATACTAACTGAACAAGATGACGTAACCTTGAAAACGACTAACCTGTTAAATTCAGCAGTATTTCTAGGAACTGTTCCAGAAGAAGGACCGTTGGAACACAATTGTGTGGAAATAATTGAACATACCCATGCGAGCCGCGAGGATTTGAAGGATGTACCCCTTGAAAGGTATGACTGGGAACTTCTTACTGATGGTAGTAGTTTTGTGGAGAACGGAACACGATATGCAGGGTATGCAGTAACAACCCTGAAGACAGTGATCGAAGCAAAACCTTTACCACCTGGAACATCAGCACAGCGAGCGGAACTGATAGCCCTGACTCGAGCACTGGAACTGAGTAAAGGGAAGATGGTAAATATTTGGACAGATTCAAAGTATGCTTTTGGAGTAGTCCATGTTCATGGAGCATTATGGAAAGAAAGAGGGCTGTTGTCCTCACAAGGAGCCAATATAAGATATCAAGAGGAGGTGTTAAATTTGATAAATGCGGTACAAAAACCAAACCAAGTGGCTATTATGCACTGTAAAGCTCATCAAGGAGGAACCTCAAAAATATCAGAAGGGAATCGGCTGGCAGATCGAGCAGCTCGACAAATTGCTCGGGAGGTGTGGAATGTAATGGCTTTGGTACCACTCAAGGTAGGCCCCACTTGTCTCAATCTTCCCAAGGAACCAAGATATTCACCAGAGGATGAGAAATTAGCAAATCTCCTAAAGGCCCGAAAGAACTCTGATGGATGGTATGTAACTGCTATGGGCCAGGTAGTAATACCCCCCTTGGTGATGCGAGAAATACTTCAGATGAGACATAATGAATGTCACTGGGGTGCAGAGGCAATGGTAACATTTTTAAAACGTAGCATCATCTCTACACACATGTTAACAATGGCAAAATCAGTAATGTCAAAGTGTGAGATTTGTCTGAAAAATAATCCAGTAGCAAGAAAACATGCTGAAATGGGAAGAGTTAGAGTAGGAATAGAACCAGGAGATTACTGGCAAGTTGATTTTGTAGAGTTACCTAGGACCGGGGGATATAGGTATTTGTTAGTAGGGGTTGACACCTTTTCCGGATGGCCGGAAGCCCTTCCCTGTCGCACCAATCAAGCTAAAGAGACAGTAAAATGGTTACTGCGGGAAATCATTCCGAGGTTTGGGGTACCATTAGGAATATCCTCGGATAGGGGTCCGCACTTTGTTTCATCTGTGGTTAAAGACGTAAGTCGACTATTAGGAATTTCTTGGAATTTACATACTGCATGGAGACCCCAATCTAGTGGACAGGTAGAAAGGATGAACCAAACTCTAAAGGGACAGATCAGTAAAATCTGCCAGGAAGCCAAAATACAATGGCCACAAGCTTTCCCTATAGCTTTACTGAGAATAAGGATAAAGCCAAGGAGTGGAATGTCAGTAAGCCCATACGAGATAATGTATGGAAAGCCTTATGAATCCCCAGAACCAAATCCTAACATGCATATAACAGGGAACCAGGATGTTTATAATTATGTATTGTCTCTTGGTAAAACTTTAGCTCAACTTCAAAGTGTTCTGGTGTGGAAGCGACCGTTGGCACTGGAAAATCCTATCCACGACATTCAGCCAGGTGACCGAGTGTACATTAAAAACTGGAATGAAGAACCCCTGAGAGAACGGTGGGCCGGACCTTATCAAGTATTATTGACTACTTTTACAGCTGTAAAGGTAGAAGGGGTGGATGCTTGGATTCATTATACTCGGGTGAAAAAGGTTCCCGAATTTTGGTCAGTGCGAGCAATCGGAGATACAAAACTACAGATGAGGCGCGTATAACCATACGATGTTGGGGTTCTTAACAACAGTATCGATAACAGTAATTGTTTTGTGTAAATACCTTGTAATTGAGTTCCTAGAAATACCAGAAAAATATAAGAAAGAGGAAATATTCAGAGGAGAAAATGTTACTTTGGAATGTGGAATGCACAACGATAAACCAATAACAATTAGCTCTCTACAGGTGGTGTGGGGAAAAATAAATGACTCCAGACAGAGCCAGGAAATATACGTAGACACAACCAGGGACAATACAGGACTGAAGGCTGGATGGAAGGGGAAGGCGTACGTAAGTAAACCCATAGAATTGGGCCAACAACTGAGAGGAGCTACCACCTGAACCCTGTTTAGTGTTACTAAAGTCAACAAAGGAAACTACCGGTGCATGGTAACACGTGAAAATAGCACAGATTACGGGATAAGAGAAATATTGGTATATCTGAAATTGGATAAAGGAATATTGGTAGCCCACTGAAAAGGATCTAGAAGAAAAAGAGAGGGCCAGGTGCCATGGACACAAGTGGTACAGATCCCACACAGGCAACCATCAGAGAATTTACTGGTAGGATTGATTAAAGATTTTGCCATAATGAAAGGAACTGATAGAATTACTGCTTGTATGCCCATTCCAAAAGCAACAGGGGACCCGCTTGAGTGGGGTATAACCACCTCCCACTGCCCCAAGTAAAAGGAAATGAAACAATTCAATGTAAAGAAGTGAAAGTTTTAGAGAGGATAAATGTTACACAATACTATAGGAAACTGAGCCCCCCAACATCGAGGTCTGAATGTGAAAAGAAGAACTATCATTTCATAACGATAGGCAGATTTAAGAATGTGGGACAGTGTCATTACGACGAACTACGTGTAGTAGAAGGAGTTAGAGAAAAGATTGTTTGGGAATGTCAAGAGAAAAATAAGCCAAAAGGAATGAAAGGGTGGGATAGTGATTGGACAGTAAGTTTATTGCAGAAATTCCAGTATGGAGGGAATACATCATGGTGTATTAAATGGCAGGGAAAGCAGAATGGAACTGATCAGTTTTATACAGTAAGCCGGGTTGATAGGAGTGGTAGACAAGAGTCAACAAAGGTAGCTTGGTGGACTTGTGAGAAGAAATATACTTGCGACAGCAATAATGAAGATGTTGAGCACTTACTTCCGGTATTGATAGCTCTTAGGGCAGGATGTGCTTGCCGAGGAATTAAGTACAATTCGGAAAGAAATAGCCAGGCTAGTCAAGTCGCAGTGGATTGTAGCTATAGTACCATACAAAGTCCAGGACAATTTGTATGGGCAGCCAGTAATGGAACTTGGACTACACACCCACCGATAGATGGGGAAGTAAAAGAAATAACTCTAGGACTCCCTCCCCACACTGCGTCCAATATGGAAAAAGTCTCCTTTTAAGGGAAAGTTGGAAACCCTACAAATTAGTAGGGCAAAAAGAAGTTTAGAAGAAGGGGCAGATGAAGATATATGGCATGAACCCTCGGATGGAGTAAAATTCAATTGGGCATTAGAATCTCTATTTGCAAAGGTAGCTACTTATCGAAATAGGGAAATGATTTATAAACTTACAGGACAAGTGAGTAGGCGCACGAGAGCCACGAAAGAAGGCTTTAGAGACCTTAATATCCAACTACAAGCTACAGCTAAAATGGTGCTACAGAATCGATTAGCATTAGATACACTGTTATTAAAGGAACATGGAGTATGTGGATTTCTAAAAGATCGTATTGATCATTGCTGCATCCACATTCCAAATGTGACTATTGATGTAGAACATGACATAGAACAACTGGCTCGAGTGGAACAAGATGCAGAACAGGAAGAGAAAGATATGACAACAAGCTGGTTGGATAACATTTTTAGTGGATGGAATATTAGTAATTGGGTTAAGTCCTTACTGGAGACAATAATTATATTGGTGATTGTAGGGGTACTAATTTGGTTAACATTTATAATGCTGAAAAGTCTGGTTCTAAGGAAGACAACCTGGAACCGGACAGTGATGCAAACTATTGCTCGGCAAATGGAACCACATCCTCAATATCCTCCACCGGCATCTAACAACTTTGGATTTCAGAGAAAGAATCTGAGGAACCCAGGAGGTGAAATGGAATGAAAACCGAATAGACAAGATCAGTTTCAGATCAAGTGAACCCAACCAGAAGGGTGAATGTAACATAAAGCAGAAGTGGTGGACTTATGAAATGTTGTGACAATCCTAATCTTTGTAATTTCCTTGATTCTTAATGATGTAATTTTCCGTGATTATATTATTGGTGAGCACTGAGTGTAAAATATTTTAGTTAGTTAGTGAAAGCATTTGCCCTCCTCGAAAGGAGTGAAATGCTTTCAAAGGGGGGAAATGTTAGTAATAGAAGAAGAAATAATACAATATTGTTTAATATGTTACATTTGCGATGTACTGTTCCGAGGCTGCGCTTGGAAGATACAAAATATATGTGCAAGGGTAACATGAGAATGCACCAATTCATGATGAGGAGTAAGGAGGATTAAAAGAACGCTCAGTTTGCAAGACATCTGGATAACTGGGGCCTCTTGGACCCTGGGAACTGGATCAAACCAACCTTGCGGTTTGGACTGAGACCAAGGGCTCAGAGAGCATGCGTGAGAAGGAAAGGTTAATAAGTTCAACTCTGATAAGACATCTTACTTCATCCCGACGACCACCCGGACGACCACCAGAGAGTAATACGCAAGCGCAGAAGGACTGATAAGATAACTAGCATACGAAGCGAGGCTAGGCGGAGCTAGGAAATGAATATGCATAGATGAGTTGTGAAACCTAATGCATATGTAATATCTTAGGGGATAAAAGAGAACTAAGAGAACAAATCAGACGAAGTTAGATTTGGGCAGGCATGCCCCTAACTTCCGGCGCCTAATAAAGCACCTTCATATAATCACTTTGTGGATTATGTGTCTTCATGAACGCTAACATCCCCAGCCTCAAAAACTGCATTGCCCACGACCCCCAGGCAGCTGACCCCCTCTGCAGTTGCAGCACAGGTGGAAATGGGCGCATGGCTGGAGAGATGCACCTCTGCTCTGCTGGAGCTCTGGCTGCAGAAGACATGCCCCATGCCTTGGACCCATGGGCGTGAGGGCAGAGGGTTTTCTGGGTGGGAGAGGAGGCAAGGGGGCATGTTCAGAGGAAGGGGTCTGCACTGAATGGAAAAAATATGGAGTTTTCTGATGAATTCTCCCTCTGACAAGATTTCTGATTAACTTTCCCCTCATTCCTTGATCATATCCCTGATGCCTGAAGGTTTTATTTCTGGGAGTTGTTTCCCTGTCTCATGTCTTATTCCTGTTTCTGCTCACAGCCTCAACCAAATCTGTGTGCAGTAATCGTTGCCCTTCAGAAACCTGCCTGTATGCAAGAGACTGCCTAGGTGCATGTGCATCTTTGCAGGTGCAAAAGGACCTGTCAGAAAGCCCTGCTGGGTTCAGCAAAGTTGATGCTGTCGCTTTCAATATGAAGAGGAGAGGCTGAAGGTACATTTGGGGCAGCTCACAAACATACTGATCCTCAGAGTTACAGTTCAGGAGTCTCAGCAATGTGCTCAAACTCACAGCTCCTCTTCCACTTCTTCCTGCTTCCCCTCCTGTCCAGTAGAGTAGGCAATTGAAAAGAGGGCAGAAAATCCCTATTTTGACCTTGTTTGCTTAGAAAAAATTGCTTGGGAAATGCCCTTGTCGTACAATGGAGCTGTGAGCAGGCTGCCCCAGGCAGCAGCCTCCCGCCAGCAGCAGGACCCTGCCCTGCCGGGGGGGCTCCTTCCACCCGCAGCTTCTCCGCGCAGCGCCCTGGGCAGCTCCCCGGGCAGGCTGAGTGCTGAGCCTGGCAGGCGGCAGAGGCCCTGCCCCGGCACACAGCCCCTGGGGCACAGCAGGGACCCTGCTCTGCACCACAGCCCCGGGCACCCCTGCCTGCACCCCAGGATTCACAGCCTGCAGCTGGCCTGCAACAAGGGAGCCCTCGGAGGCCTGCACGTTCACCCTGCAGCAGGGAACCTTAGCAATGGAGCTTGTGCTTCTCCACACTAAAGAAATACCAAGTGCAACCAGCCAGATCTTCTGTGGGAAGTTCTGGGTCTGGAAATCTTCCCTGATACTCCTGTGCACTGCACTGCAGAAGGAGGCTTACCCTGTTATGTGCTATGAAGATTTCTCCTCCTCTCAGCTCTCAGTATTCTCATATTCCACTCAGCCGGTAACCTCCCTCTCCCTTCTCTCCCCTACCCGTGCCAGCTGCAGGCAGTGCCCCCAGCCCTGCTGCGCTGGGCAGAGGAGCTGCTCCTGGGCAGAGCTGGCTCTCTGCAGCGCTGCCCGCTTGCCAGGAGCTCCCCTTGGGCCCAGGAGCCCGGCCCAGCTCAGCAGCAGAGGCCCAGCCCAAGGCCTCCCTTGCTCTGCCCCCCACCAGGCTCCCTGCCCATGGCCCTGGGGCTGCAGGGGAACCTGCTGGGAAACAGCCTGAAGGGATCCCTGGGGTTCCCTCCCTCACCTGGCACACACACTTCTTCACACCTGGGTCATTTCCCCTAGCAGAAAACCACTCCTCGAAAGGAGTGAAATGCTTTCAAAGGGGGGAAATGTTAGTAATAGAAGAAGAAATAATACAATATTGTTTAATATGTTACATTTGCGATGTACTGTTCCGAGGCTGCGCTTGGAAGAAAGGTGCAAGGGTACATATGAGATATGTGCAAGGGTAACATGAGAATGCACCAATTCATGATGAGGAGTAAGGAGGATTAAAAGAATGCTCAATTTGCAAGACATCTGGATAACTGGGGCTTCTTGGACCCTGGGAACTGGATCAAACCAACCTTGCGGTTTGGACTGAGACCAAGGGCTCAGAGAGCATGCGTGAGAAGGAAAGGTTAAAAAGTTCAACTCTGATAAGACATCTTACTTCATCCCGACGACCACCCGGACGACCACCAGAGAGTAGTACGCAAGCGCAGAAGGACTGATAAGATAACTAGCATACGAAGCGAGGCTAGGCGGAGTTAGGAAATGAATATGCATAGATGAGTTGTGAAACCTAATGCATATGTAGTATCTTAGGAGATAAAAGAGAGCTAAGAGAACAAATCAAACGAAGTTAGATTTGGGCAGGCTTGCCCCTAACTTCCGGCGCCTAATAAAGCACCTTCATGTAATCACTTTGTGGATTATGTGTTTTCATGAACGCTAACAATAAGACATCTTACTTCATCCCGACGACCACCCGAGAGTAATACGCAAGCGCAGAAGGACTGATAAGATACGAAGCATACGAAGCGGGGCTAGGCGGAGCTAGGAAATGAATATGCATAGATGAGTTGTGAAACCTAATGCATATGTAATATTTTAGGAGATAAAAGAGAACTGAGTGAACAAATCGGACAAAGTTAGATTTGGGCAGGCTTGCCCCTAACTTGCGGCGCCTAATAAAGCACCTTCGTATAATCACTTTGTGGATTATGTGTTTTCATGAACGCTAACATGCCCACCTCCCTGCCCTCTGCCCAGCGCAGTCCAGCAGCTCAGGCCGGGCTGGCCCCAGGGCAGTGTCCGGAGCAGGCTGCTGCAGGGCTCTGGGCACTGCCACCACAGCCCCAGCCCCTCTGAAGGGCACAGCAGCTCCTGGGGGCACAGAGGGCTCAGCCCCACAGATGGGACATCCAAGGCACAAGACAGCCCCCGGGAGGCCCGCAGCCCCTCCGTGCCATCCCTGGGGGTCTTCAGGCAGCTCCTCCTGCCCCAGGGCCAGGGCAGCCGGGCCCAAGCTGCTGCAGCCAGAAAGGGTTTGCTGGTCCCGTTACTTCCTCATCAGCTGCGATCCGGTCTCAGACAAAGAAGAGGCTGTAGCTGCATTTAGTTTGCTTAAATATGCCGAGAGCCTGGGGATAGCTTCTGCCGAGAGGCAAAACCCCTCTCTCAACAGAAGGGACGAGGAACAAAGCCTTCATCCTGTTAGCCTGATCTCACAGTGATACCCAGGCACAAAGCTGCAACAAGTAGCATTCCAGGAGCATCCGGCCCTATTGCTTCTTGTGCAACTGAATGGCCGCCTTCCTGAGCCTGTCGGGCTTCTCGGGCGTTCGACACCGCAAAGAAAAGGGAAGACGAGGTGGTGAGGCACAGGGAGCGAGCAAAGGCAGGGGCGGGCAGGGGCGCCCCGGGCACACAGGCCAGGTCCCCCCCTCAGGCCCCGAGACGCCCCCAGCCCGCCCACGACTCCTAAGATGGCGGCGCCCGCCCTGCCTGGTCAGGCGGTTGCACGGTTGCCATGGCAGCGAGCCCCAGCCAGCCGGCAGGGGGTGGGGCTCCGTTTGCCTGGCGGCTCTGGCAGCCAATCGGAGCCCGGGCTGAGGAGAGGCGAGCCCTGAGGGAGGAGCGGGAGGGAGGAGCGGGAAGCACTGAGGGGAGGCAGAGGCTGTGAGGGGTGGCTCCCAGAGCCCCGGCAGCGTGAGGGCAGCCGCTGCCCGGCCCTGCGTCGTGCCGTGGCGTGTTGTGTACCTTGGGGCGGTTCCCCTGGCCTGGGGACAGGCCGTGGGCAGCCCCAGTCAGGGGGAGACTGGCCCTTTAGCCCCGGCTGGGGTCTCGGAGCTCTTCTCGAGGACTGTTTCCTGGGAGAGCCTCGACGGTTCCTGGGATGGCGGAACCTCAGGCAGCACCGAGCGATTCTCGGAGAGGACCCCGATCCCCGGCCTGAAGAGCCCCTGAGCGAAGACCGCTGCTTTTTAAGTACAAGGGCAGTCTTTCAGAAATTGTTGGCCCCTGCCCGTGAGACACCGTGGAAGCTGCGCAGGGCTGTGGTGCCCGACAGGTAGGTACCTATCAGGTCCAGCAGTGGTACCCTCTTCCCTTACAAATGGTCTAGTGAAGGAGGAGCATAATGCTGTGCGCTGGGGCAACAGAACATTTGCTAAAGCATTTAAAGAAGTCATTTATACGCAGGACTATGGTGGAGACTATTAGGTCGGTCACCGAAAGGTGTGACATATGTTGGAGAAATAATCCGATAAACATGCAAAACTCCACTGCTGAGGGGCAGGCGCCTGGAGAGTATTGGCAGATAGACTTTACCGGACTGCCTAGAAAAGGGGGGCTGAAGTATTTGTTAGTCAAATTTGTTAGGTGTGGCCTGCAGCTCCCACAGGCCTCTCAGGAATGTCCCAGGAATGCGTGCGTGGTGTTTTTCTGGGGTGCTTGTGTATGCCTGCATGTGTCATCGCCTGGGTGAGGTGCTTGCCAAGAGGTTGTGAGCTGGCTGGCCTGGAGCCTGAGGTGTCTTTTCCTTGCTTTCCAGGGACTGAGGCTATCTGGGATGCTGTATGCGACTACATTCCGAAAGAGCTGAAGCGGGATAAGGTGGGCCGGTGTCGTGGGCCCTGCATGAGGCAATCCCTGCCCGAGCAGCATGGCGGTGCACTGAGACTGCCCAGGGTGCCCGGAGCAGCTTCTTGGCCAGCTGGGAGAGAAACCAAGGCCAGATGTGCTCTGCCTCTCAGGTGTTTGGCACACCCTAGGGCTTCCCTCTTCCCTGCGGTCTGAGTGGGGAGGGCGAGCAGAGAGAGGGGGGAATATCCTGGGTCCGTGCCTAGGACAATTGCTGGGAATCAGTGCCAGGTCTAATCCGTGTGCTGGAAACCTCTGGGCGCTTCTCTAGCCAAGGGATGTTGGCAAATGCTGTGAGGGGGGAGACGAAAGAAACTGAGGATGCGGCTCTTTTGCAAAGCTTTCCAAAGTGCCCCACCTTGCCCCATTGTCCCTCAGGAGTGGGCAGGGCACAGAGCAGTGTCCCCCTGCTCTGACAGCCATCCCTTTTCCCGTCTCTCAAGAACTCCCTCATCGGCCTTTCTGTCTTTTCTGTGTGCAGGGCGTTTGGGTTGCGGGACTCGGGACCTTTGGTGTTGTCCGAGAGCAGTTCCATGGCAAAGAAGGGCTGCTCTTGGTTCGAAGACCTTTCTTCCAGCTGGACATCGATGAGTTGTGGCTGGAGGAGATCTACTGTCCCACTGAGCTCCTCCCTGGTGAGAAGGCAGCAGCCCCCCTCTTCCTGCCCCATGTCCGGAACGGTTTGTTCTCCCTGCTCTTTGGAAAGGCCTGGGAGAAGTAGAGGATTGTCTCCAACGGTCAGGGTACAGCTTGAGTTCCCCCAAAAGAAACCGTGCCCCAGGAGCTCTTTCTCTTAGCGACCCTTTCTCTGGGAACTTGTTCTGAATGTTGCAAGCAACTTGGGCTTGCCGTGTCGCTGAGGATGTTGCTTCTCCTTGCAGATGGTGTCAAGATTGAGCCGCTGAAGTACGTGCAGCTATCGCGAGCCACCTCCTTCCCGCTGCACGTGGCGAAGAACTGCGTGCAAGAGACCATCCTCTTGTACTGCTTCCTCGTGAGGAACAAGGAGCACGTCCCCTTTGCCGTCAGGGACATTGGAGTTCTGCCACGCGAAGATGGTTTTCTGTGCGTGAAGTCTTATCTAGACTGCGTCAAACGTCCGGAGAGCGCCGCGGGCCTGGTTGCACTGCTCCACAGCGTAAGTTGGTGAGGTTTTGGGGGCTACTTCCATTTCTTTGGGAATCCTAGCAAAGGGTGAGCAATCTGACTGCTATTGGCCAGCCCGGACATGGCAGGCCAGTCAAATGCCTTTCCCCACGCTTGCCACCTTAGCTGCTCTCTCCACGAGCAAAGAGAGTTTCTTCTGAGCGTCTGGATGCTTGCCCCTGCAAAAAGCCTGGCAGTGTTACTGTACAGCCTCCATATTCTGCCATTCTTGTGCCCGTGCTGCCGCGATTCCCGTCAGAGAGAATTGCCTGCATGTGGAGGGGAATTTAGGCTACCTTCTGTGGTGCTGCGGGAAGACTGACAACAAACCCCATGCATGGACATGACGGAAAAGGGATGCCATGCCTTGTGCGACACCAGGAGGATTACTGCCAGCAAGCTGCAACGGGTAGGAGGCCAGCCTTCTTCAAGCCCGTGTCATCGTTTGTTTTCCAGGTTTCATCTGACTGTGAGGAGAAGGCCAGAGGCCAAAGTTTCCACCACCTCGCAGGAGGAAGCTGCAGGAGAGCGCAGGATCAGAAGAGGTAAGGGAACAGGTCCCTGCTGTCTGGGGGTGGTCCCTGTCCCGTGCTGGCTGACTTGAACCAGGTTAAAAGGCAGTGCCCACGCAGCTGCTCGGAAGAGCTTCCTCCTTTCCTAGTTTCAGAGTGCCATCCTGGCAACCTGCTGCAGAGGAGGAAGTAGCTTTCCCTCCCCATCCTGACAAGCTGGGAGCCAGGCACAAGGCAGCAAGATGTGGAGAAGAAGCCTTCTACCAGGTGAGACCCCTGGGGGAAAGGAGGAAGGAGCCCCTTGCAGCCACACTGGAGAGATGTCCCCTTTGGACCCACCAGCCGCAGGGTGGCTCCTGACACACGTCCCAGCGGAGGCCGCTCTCTCAACGGATGGCAAGCGTGCAGCACGTTTGCCTGAGACTGGCACACCAGCTTCATTTTCCAGCAGGGCCCCGATCCTTGGGGGAGCTGAACGCAGAGCCTTGTTGCAGAAGCTCTTCTCCCTTCAGGAGCCCCCCCACATTGCAGCAGAGCCCATCTTCTTGTCTGTGGGAGCAAACGTCCCCTGCCTTCATTCTAACATGTCTCACCGTGTCTTAGGATTGCCGTGGCCCCATCTCCCCTGCTGTTTCTTCCAGCCTAAGGAGCTGTGATACCAGATGGAAAAGTTTCTTTCAGGCATTTTTTTCAAACGCTATCCCAAACGTTGTGGCAGGCACAAGAGAGTGCTGAGGTAGGGAGATGGCATGACTGGCCTCCTTACCTGACGGCTTTCTCCAATGGCTCCGCTGGCTCCCCAGCGATAACCTGTTTTCCACCCATAAGCGCACCGTGTTTCAGGGCCACAGAGGAGAAGCTGAAGTAAAGCCCGGGTGGGCCATAATGGTGTCTCTCGGATCCTGTCCTTGCACAAGACACCGCTCCCCTCCTTCTTCCACCAAAAAGGGCCTGGATACGGGCATCCCGAGCCTTCCTGAAGGCAGGTGGTGCCACAGCTTCGCGTTTGGCTCTCTCTGTCTCCGCTGAAGTGAACACGGCCAGTCCAATATGCCCGCTCGCTGCGGAAGTGCCGTCTGCTGCAGAGGCTGACGCAGCTTGCGAGCGCGGACTGGAGACCGAATTTCCCTGGGCTCATGCAGCCTCCTCCCGGCGTCTGTTTGCAGCGTGCTCCCCCTGTGTCCAGGCAGCTCCCCCGGGACGAAGAAGGCAGACAGGCAGGAAACAGCTCCTCAAGCCAAGTCCACCACCACTGCGCTCCCTGCTCCTGAAGCCTCCAGGAGAGCGCTGCAGGTACCTGCTCTGCCTTGCTGCAATGACTGTGCTGTTTGGGCCTGTACAAAAGCCTCTGTGTGGAGCGATCCCGAGCAGGTCCCTTGGGATGCGTTCGTCTTCACATTTGTTACCTCCTTCATCTCTTCCTCAGGAGACGGAAGGTGGCGTCCCGCACACCTTCCCTGCCTCTTACTGCCTCCCGTGTTGCCATGAGCCACTTCATTTTGACCAGGGGCCATGGAAAAGGAGCAAGGCCTTTCTGAGTCGTTGATGGCAGAGGGCTTTGGTCACCGCGGGCTGTTCAGCTGTGTTTGTCACGAGTTGAGGAGCCTGGCCTAGCTTCAGGGCCCCTCATCCTTGAGGGTCGAAGCACTGCTGACAGACCGGCTGAGGCGAGGGGGCAGGAGTGTGGGTTAGGCCTGAGGGACAGCTGAGACCAATCCTGTCTGCTGTTGTGTTTGTTTTGTTGTTTTTTTTGTTTTTTTTTTTTTTCCTCCAGGATGTCTGGAACCTGTCTTCACAGTGGGACCAAACAGACAGCTCATGGCCCACGTACCAAAAGCTACAAGAGCAAGCCCAGGCAGCCATGGCTGCATGGGAAGCCTGGTCTGAGGGGGAGGACCAACAGATACCCCAGGTACTGGCAGTGATCAACACCGCTGAGAACAGCGGCGATCCTCTCTGCCCGGGCTCCGAGGGCGGCAGGTCCCAGGGTGGTGGGAGCAGGACGGGCACGAGGCCGCAGGTCAGGGCTTTTGCTGCTCCTCCCTGTGAGGGAGAGGTTGTCAGCAGAAAGTGAGGGATAAAAGCAGCAGCCAGACGTGGGCTGGCAGCGCCGAGTCGCCTGGTTCGCAGGTCCTGCTGCAGGGTCCTTTCAAGAGGTCCTCTGGGAAAGAGCAGCTGTACGTCCAGTCCTGTTTGATGAGAGGGACTTCTCCTTGCAGCGATTCAACAGCCAACATGCTCGGACTCCCCATCCTCCAGCCCAGCCCAGGAGCAAGGTCAGGAAGAGGTGGAGGAAGGCTGAGAACCCTGCCCCAGCAGAGGAGTTGGGAGCAGCAGGCAAGCTGGAGAGACTCCAGCCTGAGTAAGTGTGTGCCGGCTCCGTTCCCGTCGTGGGGCACTGGAGTAGCTCTTGAGTGATGTCAGGACATGTCCAGGAGCCTGGTCCCTGAGTCCTGGGGTTGCCTGTGACACCCTTTGATTCCTCCTAAAGCGGGCATGACCTTGGTTACCGCCAAGGCCTAAAACTCATCACAGGTTGAAAGGGTGGGTGCACGTGGCACCGCATGGGTGCAGGGTCTGGATTGTAATGGGTAAAGCCTTGTTTGTTCATTAAATATTGCTGATGGGAAGGTTTTCAATGGTTAACTGCTTATACCCCCAATGTCCTGTTGAAGGAAAAAAACAAGTATAGGAATTTCCTGTTAAGTTAACAATTGCAGTAGAAACCAGCTCCAAAAAAGGGCAAAATGGCATTCCCCCTCACATGAGAACACACATATCAGCAGCAAAGTCACGACCCCGACGCAGAGGAAGACAACGATCTTCATCCCCACGACCACCAGAGGACTGACGAAGACCCCCTAGCAACAGGCCTCGCAGTCGTAAGAAGACACCAGGATGTGCCACTAAACCCGGAACTACTAGGCTATAAATGGAGACTCTGGCGGGCTTAGGTGCGCGCCGTTGGCGGAGCAGGAGACTCCCCGGCCGCCCAGCGCTGTTTTACTTATCGCTGCTTGCTGAGTTGCTCAAATAAATAGAAATTCGATCTACCTTACCCACGATGTGTCGGGAATGATTTCTACCAAAACTAATGTATAACATGGATGAGGGGAGAGGCAGAAGGGGTGTCTGACAGAGGCTGAGGGATCCCTTTCTCCTGTTGTTGCAGCCGCCTTTCCCCACGAGCACTCCAAGTTTTGGAAAGGTTGGAGCCGCATCGCCATCAACAAAGTGTATTCAGAAATGTTGCGGAGGCAAACCGGCTGCGGCAAGAGCAGCAGCAGCAGCAGCTCCCCCGGTAAGTATCTCCAAAAAGGGATGGTGCTTCCCGCTGCTGCAAGGCCCATCCTTCCCCTGGGGGCAGCACTGGGAGAAAGAGGGCACGTCTCCGACACCCCTCCCGAGACGGACGCAGGCTTTGGAGACTCTGGAGACTTTGGGACTGGAGCTCCCTGACACCTGACGGGGAGCGGCTGGGCACCCAGAACAGGCTTTCCCATGTGGGATGTGAAAGTCCTGTCTGAAAACAGAGGGGTCCCCTGGATGGCTGCCTCTCCCCTTTCCAAAGCCGAGAGGCTGTCCTTCCTTTGGAGAGCGCTGACGCCAGGACACCTTGCCCTGAGGGGGAATACCTGTGCAGAATACCCAGGGTCCTCCGCTCCACCTGACCCAGCCCCAGGCTGGTGAGCTGCACCCCTGGGGACCCTGTCGTGAGCTCGGGCACGAGGCATCTGTCTCACTTCTCGGCAGCCTTGAAGCTTCCTGGGAAGCAGACCCCTACGTGCACGGCCCGAGCTAAGCCTGCAGTATTTCTCTGTGTTCAGCCTGTACACAACCTGCTCATCCTCTTTTTTCTTTTGACTCCCTAGCGCTAGATGCTGGTACCGCAGTGGAGGGGAAGGTGCTGGGAATGGCGACGGCGGCAGCAGCGGAGCTCTGAGCAAAGGGGCTGGGAAGCTCTCCCGCTTTCCACCCCTGAATGGAAAATAAAGAGCACCGGGGCTCTTCCCAAACAGACTGCTTGTGTCACTTCATCCACCCTAGACTTGAGTACGCATAAGCTGGATCTCTGCTTTGAAAGAGGAATGTGGGTTGAAAGGAGAGCTCTTTCCAAGGCTCCCATTGCTATGCCTGCGCTGTCTTAAGTGTGGCTTCCCGTCATGATGCTCATCGCTGCCAGTTGCGCGCATTTCCAGGGCAGAAGTCTGTGTCTCAGCCCACGTCCCCATAGCTCCCTCCTAGCTAGGGGAGCTCCGTGGCAGACCTGGAGGGGAGGCCCATGGGGACGAGGAGCAGGCAGAGGCATGGGGAATCTGAGGGCATGTGAAAGGACTCTCAGGGCCAGGTGTGCGGGTGTGTATGTGCTTGTGAACCCCGAGAGTGCCGTGTGTGTGCCTGCAGCAGTGACCTGCTGTCTCTGCCAGCCCCAGGGCAGGAGGGGACTCGGCTGTCTGTGCCTGTGTGTTACGTGAGGCCTGTGTGTGGGTGCTGTTGCAAGCAGCGCCTTGTCTGTGGTTGTCTGTGTGGCCGGCTGTATCAGTGTCCTCCCTGGGTGTCCCTGGCACAGGTGCTCAGCTTCGTTACTGCTTGAACCTGCAAAGGGGAAACTGGCGGCGGTGTCCCTGAGCCTGGGCGCAGACCGGCCTGGGCGGAGACCAACCCCCTGGGCTGGGGACCCTGGGCACTGGGCTGGGTTCCAGCGGCCGTGCAGGACCATGCTGGGTGGTATCGGTCTGTACTGGATCATGAAGAATGCTATCAGAGCAATCCTGGCTTCACTCCATTGTTTTAGTTATTGCTGAGAAGGGCTTGCACAGTTTTAAGGCCTTTTCCGTTTTTTTTTTTATTTTTTTTTTCACATTGCCCTGCCAGTGAGGAGGCTGTGGTTGCAAAAAAGCTGGGAGGCAACACAGCCAGGACATCTGAGGCAAACTGGCCAAAGGGCTATTCCCTAGCATATAGAATCATAGACCGGTTTGGGATGGAAGGAATCTTAAAGATCATCAAGTTCCAACCCCCCTGCCATGGGCAGGAACACCTCCCACCAGACGAGGTTGCTCAATGCCCCATCTGTCCTAGCCTTGGACACTTCCAGGAATGGGGCATCCACAGCTTCTTTGGGCGACCTCTTCCAGTGTCTCCTCACCCTCACAGTAAAAATCTCTTCCTTACCTGAGTCTATCCTCAGCCTGTCTTCATAGGAGAGGTACTCCATACCTCTGATGATCATTTTTGTGGCTCTGCTCTGGACCAAGTGCAGGTCCGGGTCTCTCTTGTGCTGGGAGCCCTGCTATTCCATCCCCCGGACTCTGGAGGGCAGAGCAGAGGGGGAGAATCACCTCTCTCGCCCTGCTGGCCACTCTGCTTTTGATGCAGCCCAGGATACAGTTGGATTTCTGGGTTGCAAGTGCATATTGCTGGCTCCTGTTGAGCTTCTCATCGACCAGTACCCCCACGTCCTTCTCCACAGGGCTGCTTTCAAGGTATTTCTCACCTAGTCTGTACTGGTGTTTCAGAGAGCCCCTCTGCTCATGCATTAGATTGGGAGGCTGGGCATCTGGTTTGGATTGTTGGAAGCCCTAACTTCAAGAAGAATTCAAATGGAGCGTTGGACATGTAGAACAGTAAAGAGGCATTTTCTCCTGCTTCTGTGGTAGGCAATGGGCATAGCTGAAACACATCTGAAACAAAACTATTACCAGCTCGTACCGTTCCAGACAGACCCTTGATGATATATGGGTCAACCCCTGTGCTGCCAATTGTACAGACCTCCGAGTATTATTTTTTCAAAGGCAGTTAAACTTAATAAGCAATGACTTTTACTGGAACACTGAAGAAAGTCTATTCATCGAAGGCTGCATCTATATTAGGTGTGGAGATGGAGCAAGAATGTAGTTTTGCAACAAATGAATATTACAGCAAGGAGTATTTGTTATTGGTGCTCTGTGAGTGAATGAATGAAGTGGCCCTGTGGCTGCCACACCTTCTGTGATGATGGTAGCAAGGGAGACCCATGTTCCTGCTGGAGCTCTTTCTAGACTGTGAATTTATCCAAACTGTGTTGTGTTCCCTTGGAGGTATAGCAACAAGCAATGTAGTCCAATTGGAGAAGATCAGTAGATCAAAGCAGCTAAGGCTAAAGGCCTTACATATTCATCATGTGGTTCCAGCATCTAGGAGCTTTGGACTAGATTCGTTTGGAGCCATTGGACAAAAACGCCTGCAAACTTTGATTCAAATCTATCCGAAGAACAGGTGATTAGTTTGGGTTTTTATATCCCCTTTCGGGGTTGCAATACATTGATCTTGCACCTGAAACAGATCTTTAATTTCTGTTTCTTTAGAGAGAACATTCATTCATGTAGCACTAATCCTCTGTGAAACTGCAACTGGATGGAATAAATGTGATTACTGGAGTTTTATTGTAAAACTACATTCTTGCTCCATCCCAGCATCTAACAGAGATGCAGCCTTTGAGGAATAGATTTTCCTTAGTGTTCTAAGAAGAGCTGCATCCGAAGGAACTGGGGTTCTCCTAGGACCACTACAGAAATACTTCTGCTCTCCATAGCTTGTCCAGCACGGGTAGTGTTGGTCAGAGCACAGTTGCCTCTGACACTTGGTGCATGACACTTAACATAGACTCACAGTTGACACTGAGGTCAATCTGAAAATGAGAATCATGTTGGAGATGAGAAGAAGGTGACAGAGATGTACTTAGGGTAAATGAGTAATTTCTGTGCCCGTTTCCTCCAAGCTGAATAAGAACAAAGTGAATTAATTTGACAGTTGTCAGTAACTTAGATCACGATAGATTTTATTTCCTAATTGTTCTGACAGTACATTCTCGTGTCCGCTGTGGGTCTGTTCCGCTTCCTAGAGCAGGCAAGCTGGATTCTGCATTTGTCAGCAGAATTTTACATAAACTTTTCCTGAGTGCAGTCTACATGGATAGAATATAAACCGTGTTTAACTTCCTCCATCCAGCCAAATGAATAAGTATTTTATGTTAAAGGACTAAGCATCTTTTTTTTTTTTTTTTTTTTTTTTTCTGGGTGGGGTGGGGGCTGTGGGAAGGGGGGGTCTTTTTTCTAGACCTTACAAAATAGATCATGGCAACGTTCTATTGTAAAATATGAAAACAGTTATCTTAAGAAACAAAGATGTATAGCAGCTAAGTGTAGTAACCAGTGAAAAGCGTTTTGCCAGTCGAACTTGAACCAAAAGAGATGGGAGAATTCTGCAGAAAGCAAATAAAGACAGGGAATCAGGGTGCCTGATGGAAAGCCAGCAAAAGCGTGAGCGCTTTTTTCATCTGCTGTAATAAAAATGATAAGAAAATCTGTTTAATATAAAACAAATTCAATTCAGATGATCAAGCTGGGGACTGGTCTGCGTGAGAATGATACAGAATCTGTGTTAGCTGTTTTAAAGAAAAAGTTAAATAAGTCTGGGTTGCTGTGATATCATTGACGCTGTCTGAAGAAAGTTATTGACCAGGAGGTTTCTTAAGTTTTTCACGGGTGTCTTAGGAGGAAAAGAAATGAAAAACGGAGGGGAGTGAGAGCAGGAAGGCTTATACAGTGTCGAAAAACTGAACATCCCGGGATAAATGCTTAGTTCTACGGAGAATGTATACTAATGCTTAGTTCTACCAGAGCAACTGGCCAAAAGGAAAAGGCTTTTTTTTTTTTTTTTTTTTTTTTCTCAGTGCTCAAGATTGGAATTGGGGAAAAAATGATGGGAATCCATCCGTTTTTCTACTTACCCAATTTGCTTAGGCCCTTCTTAGGAAGGGACGTGCCGGAAAAATTGGATGCAAAAGTTTCTTTGGAACAAGGGAAAATGGAAATCAAAGTAACATCTTAAGCTCTGAAGTCTATCTATCCGCGGCGAGTCCAGAGAAAGCTCCAGATAGGACTCCCTGCAACTGTTGGTGCGCAAGTTAGGTGGAGCTATCCCCCTTGTGCCCGGCGTGGGTGCGCAGCGCCGAATAAACAGACCTGCTTTATAACCATTGTGAGGTTCTAGATAGAGTCTGACTTCCGCAAGTCAGTAGCTGACCAATGCTGTAGAGCTCAGAACAGATGTCATCAACAGACTTCAAGTGACTGATCAGGGAATTTGATTAGCTAATATGACTGATTAGCTCTAACTACCAGGACTAAAAGTTTGGTATTTCTGGAGAAGATCGTGTAGACGAAGGAGTGCTCAAATGATGATGTACTAGTTTTGAAGTCTACAAGTATATTCTACCAAACTTTTTAAGAATAAATTCCATGCTAGGCCAATTGTAATGAAATTTTTCTATTATTTCTACAAAGCTGTCTCAGTTTGAAACCTTGAGACAGTTCAGTGTTGGGTAGTCGTCTGTCTCAAAATGCTGAGAAGATGGGGCTGCATTCATTTGCAAACTGGCTGTCCTAAAGGCCTTAAACTTTGCATTATGTTGAGGCAGTGGTGATCTCAGCCTTCTTGTATTTCTCTGAGTAATGTAGCTCCCAAAAGAGATCCCAAGGTCCAGAAAAGACATGGAAATAATTGGTGGCTTGTAAGGAAAAATCACATTCCATCACACAGCACCACCAGAGCTGTCTGTAGAGTTTAGAAGTCAGCTGAAGTTATTTATGTTTCATCTGAAGGGAGTAAGAAAAGAGCAGTTAATATAAAAGAATGCATGTCTGACAATCATACAAGCGGATGGGAGCCTGTTTTATCTGGGTGTCCTGGTTCCAGTTAGGACAGAGTTAATTTTTCCTCATTCTAGCTGGTAGGGTGCTATGTTTTGGATTAGGATGAGAAGAGCGCTGATAACATGCTGATGTTTTAATTGTTGCAGAGCAGTGTTTACACCAGGCCAAGGACTTTTCGGCTTCTCGCTCTGTCCTGCCAGCGAGCAGGCTGGGGGTGCAGCAGGAGCTGGGAGGGGACAGACCCAGGACAGCTGACCCAAACTGGCCAAAGGGGTATTCCATACCATCTGACGTCATGCTGAACAATATATAGGGGTGGCTGGCCGGGGTGGGGGGCCGGCTGCTCGGGGAAAGGCTGGGCATCGGTCAGCGGGTGGTGAGCAATTGCATTGTGCATCACTTGTTTTCTTACACATTATTATTATTAATACTATTATCATTATCACTATTATTATTATTATTGTTATTATTATATTCCTGTCTTAATAAACTGTCTTTATCTCAACTCACCGGCTTCACTTTCCCGTTTCTCTCCCCCATCCCAGAGAGGGAGGGGGGAGGGTGAGCGAACGGCTGTGTGGTGTTTAGCTGCCAGCCGGGTTAAACCACAACACTGGGTCTGTGCATTTTGTATCTGTATGCTGTTGAGGAGATTGTCAGAATTCTGATTAGAGAATAAGGAACCTACAGAAAGTGCAGTACGCAAATGCTGGAGAGCACGGGTCAAAGTTTTACGCTTCCTGGGACTGCCTAGCATATTAAGAGGTCTAGGGAAGAAATGGCTGTGGTTCGACATTAATAGCACATTGACAAGTGTGATTTAAACCTATCCACATCTAAATCAGTCAGCCCTACTGAAATCTTCAAATACTTAAGAGGTAACCCGTAGCCAATGGTGTCAAAAAGTGCTGTGAGATTTGAGAAAGTAACCTGCATTTCTCTCCCATAACAGTTTTGTCCTTGTGTGAGAAGCGAGTGAGGGATTTTGCTGCCCTTGTGTCTTTTGTTTAACCTCTATCAGCACCACAGGTAGTAAACTGCCACTGTCTTAACTAAATGTTACGCCTTTGAGAAACAAATCAGATGGCAAATAATCTGTTAAGAGCTGACTGCCTTCTTCCCCCCAGACAGCTGAGATGCACCTCTTTTTCCCTCTCCCAAGCACTTGCTGCTTTGCACTTCCTTTTCTTTCATTGGAGAGTCAGATAAATCGGTTGCTTTGCACTAGTATATGTTCCTTGGAAAGCCGCTTAAACTCTCTTCAAACACTGCACTACCTATAAATTGATTGCTTCCTCTAAGTGGCGCTTCTGCTCTAGCCGGATCCTCTAAATCCCATTTTACTGCTTCTGCTTACTAAGCAGGTGAGAGAAACTTTCATAACCGGTGAGCAGAGAAGAAGGAGCTGTAGTTCTGTATAAAGGAAATGTTTGGAAGTTTTGAAGATGTTTCCCCTGCTCAGCTGCCATCCCTATGTTAATCAATTGCCTGATCTTTTGCATTACAGCAGAAGTCTTGATTCAGTTATTAAGGAAAGTTATTTCTGAAAATACTCAGCCCCCTCTGTGCATGCCAAACCTTTAATGGCACTGTGCAATACGCACATTGCAGTGATAAATCAGGTTGTGGAATGAATGGCAACATAAATATTTGGCTCCAGATCCAAAATATCATTTATTTGGCCATTTTATTTAGGGTAGCACCCCCCGCCCCTCCCATTCCTTCCACCTCCCTTCCCTCCCCTCCCCTCCCCTACACTCCCCTCCCCTCCCCTCCCCCCCCCTTACACTCCCCTGCCCTACACTCCCCTCCCCTACACTCCCCAATACTCCCCTACGCTCCCCTCCCCTATACTCCTCTCCCCTACACTCCCCTCCCCTACAATACCCTCCCCTACACTCCCCTATATTCCCCTATACTACCCCTCCCTACACTCCTCTCCCCTACGCTCCCCTATACTCCCCTACACGGCCCTCCCCTCCCCTGCCCTCCCCTCCCCTGCCCTGCCCTGCCCTCCCCTCCCCTCCCCTCCCCTCCCCTTCCCTCCCCTTCCCTCCCCTCTTGTCCTCTCTTCTCCTCCTCTCCTCTCTTCTTCTCCTCTCTTCCCCTTTCTTTCACAAACTTGAATGCCGAAGAGGGAGAACCGTCACTTCAAATCACTTCAGTCATTCTCGTAGCTTATATCACTGCCTGATTCATGGGAATCCATCAGCGGTAATCATAAGCGTTGCAGCTGCTGGGTCACTAGTCAAGCAAGAGTCTCAAACTGGGAATCGCTGACTTCTTTCTGTGGCTCAGACAGGTGACTTTCAATTCCACCCTGCCTTGGACACGTCCTCTTGCTGTGTCCCCACCTACAGTGCAGTTTTGCTTAGAAGCAGAAGCACGGTTTTGAAGTAGTTCCACTACTTCCATTTTCAATGATTTAGCTTGGCTAGCCAAGTGGCTTCTGTAAATAGAACACAGTCAAGAGATTTTGGTTAGAAACAACTAACTGAGCAGTTCCTTTCCACATGGGCAATGAATGTTTACCCTTTCCTAATGGAGACTACAGTGTAAGAGATAATGACAGATCATTCAGAGAGCTTTGAAATAGCCCTTGGGGATGCTTAGTCCAGAGGACCAGAGTAAATCCGTCTAAAATACACCATGGAATCACTCTGAATTACTTCCTAACAGAAGCATGTCCTTACTATGTCTGCTATGGCTTCAGCTGGTTTCAGTGTTCTTCTTCACCTAATACTTCAATTAAGAGTTCTAAAGGAAGACGGAAAGATGGAGAAATATCTAAATCACGGATGAAAAGTGCTTTGAGAACGTTGGTCATTAGCCCCATAAAGCATCAAAGTGCTGTCCTCTGAAGCAAATGCTTTATTCTCTTGATATCGAAGGAGGTAAATAAATCCAATGTTGTAACATTAAGGATTGGTTAGAAAAGTAAACCTTGAAAACAAGTAAAGGAGAAGACCAAGTAAGCAATTGCAGTGCCTGTGGGGTAACTGCAGGGTTAGGCAAAGAACTATTGTGCAATGCAATCTTGTTATAAAAGAAGTATTATGTGAATTTTTACTGTTTTATTTCTTGAGTGTTCTATTTGAAAGGGAGTGAATCTATCAGGATTAGCTGTTTAGTTTAGAAATGTAATGAAAATTGGCTTCTCTTTCCTTTTGAGTTCACCCCTTTTTATAGGATTTTATAATCGAGTAAGTAGGTATTTTTTTAAAACAGGGTAAAAGCGGGTAATTATGTGCACAATTATTTTTAAAATACAGTAACAATAGCAAGGATGAGATGAAGGGTATTTATACACTATTATACTGTCACGGTATGTGCCGTACATTAGTAACAGTCAGAGGATTCATGTTAGTGAACAAAAGATGTCTTTAAATAAGTAAATAAATAATTAAATAAATATGCATATAGGTAGATAGATTGACAGATAGATAGACAGACAGACAGGCACCTAAGAAACTGCTGTGAAGCTTCTTGCTCTCTTTTCTAAAAGTTAAAGTGAATACAGCATCAGGGTGTGTTAGAAACATTACAAGCATTACCTTCAATCCACCACAGGTACACACGAGAGGTCAGTCTGCAGGTTGTGAAGGCAAAGAAACTGCTCTGGTTTGATGTGAAGAACCAAGACGTAAGTTGCTGTCAGAGAAAAGATGCTGTCAAAGTGCGTCACGTCTACGCTAGAGCATCTCTGCCAGCATCTGTAGTGCATCTATATGCACCTATAGTGGAGCATCTCTACTTATCCAGTCTGGGTGATCTTAGGAGCATTCTGAAGCCCCAGAGGAGGGTCTGTTTGTCTTTTTTGCTTTTATAGCCAGTGAAAATTCTTATAATTTTACACAGAGTGGATGAAAAACACTGAGTGTACTTCCAATCTTCACAGCTTCTAAGCAAGTGGAGATGAGGTTGCGGAATAAGCAAATAAAGTGTTGATCTGGAAGCAGCCTAAAGATTGTCTTTAACCAGGGCCTTGCATTCTTCATTTTTATACCATTACTTGCCTTCAAGTGCACGATCATGATTTTATTAACTTTCTACCACTACAGAAATGCACCTGAGTCTTTCACAAAACTTACGGGTGGTAATTGGAAATATTCATCAGCATTCTCTATTTCCTTCTTCATCTCAATTCTCTTCTGGCCTGTGAAGCTTTTCAGATCAGAGATGAAGATCAGCTATAATACAGAGTTTTGGAGACTGCAAAGGAAAAGAAGAATCATACTGAAAACTCTTTTCAGCCTCACGTGCAATCATCAAAGAAAAGAATACCAAAAGGATACTGCTTTATCACGGTAAGCATAAATTTGAGCATAGGTCTCCTATAAGTGAAGCGAGGTTAAACAGGTTCCAAAGAAGGTGAAGGAGCACACCCAAAATCATTTCCATAAAACCGTGGTTTCAAACAAATGGTTTAAAGATTTAGATTTTCTTACAGGTGAAGAATGAAAATATAAAATAAAACAAAATAAAAAATTACCAGGACATACAGTTTTCTTCTAGCTTGCTTTGCTTCATTCAGAATCTGAGTCTTGGGTCACAATCAGGGAGCAGCATTGTACAGAAATGCCAAAGCCTCCCCAAGCTTGTTATATCTTCATCAACAGGGCTTTGATACTGCTGCCTCCTCAGCAACATCGGCAATTTAGTAGGAAAGTTGGTGTCCACCAGGTCAAATTAGGAAGAGGAAATCCCTCTTGCCACAACTTCACACTCACAGCAGAGTTGGCAGGACAGAGCGATGGACAGAGAAGTATCTATGAGAGTGTTAGAAAACAGACTTTAGAACAGATTTCCATCAACCCAGGAAAAATTACTTGCTCATCCCTTCAAACTAAACTCTAAGTAGAAGGAGGTGATCCCAAGCTGCATTCCTGACATCTATGCTGCAAAGTCATCCAATGTGACATGTTACTATACCAGCCTGTTAGGAAGACAAACAAGAGTTTTGAGTTTATGATGTTTGCTTAGAATTAAGCTCAAAGCGTTAGTCCTTTGATATGTTTTTGTCTGCAAGTGTTTTCACTGTTTCCCAGACAATGTCTCCAGCAAGCTAGCTGCTTGTTTCATTTGGCCAGATATTTGGCCATATCTGGCCAGATATTTGCCTTCTTAGTCAATAACCAAATCTGTCAAGTTAAGAACATGTAATTAATGAGAAGGAAATCCTTTTATTTTGATCTGAGTTCACTTTTTTGTTTTTTGTTTTTTTTTGGTTTTTTCTTTCTAGACCAAGAATGAATCACGGAGAACCAGCAAAACTGAGGTGAAAAATGAAATGAAAAATGTTAAGGTCAGGCAGCTTGCTCACTGCAAGTGCTAATCTGGAAGCAGATGGAGTGCATCTTCATACACCACATCCTGAGACGCTCAACAGGTCAGCCCATTTGATGAAGTACATTGCTGTCCTGAATTTTAATGTGACAGGGGTACTTTTAAGTCTCTTGTTTATGCTTTAGTACTTGAGGCGTATGGCAGGAGCACAGCACACTCTTATTTGTCCACCCTTATTTGTTGATGGTGTGTAGGAAAAAGAGAACGTGCAGAGGCCCTCACCCATACATTGCATCTGTCACTCTGTGCAGCTACATCACTGAGCAAAAGTACCAAACGTAATGCTTGTGAAAGGACTTTACACAAACTACAGAATACTAAAACGAAGCATTCACAATAAAAACACATTTTTTGCCTCAGCCAAGCATCAAACCACTTACAGAAGGGCATGGGCCCTCTCTGTGCACCTCAAGGTGGGATCCACAAATCCTCACGTGGTTTCATCACATCCAGCACGCTTCTCTGTCCCTCCTAGCTAAACTTGCACAGAGGCAGCTGCTCCCAAATTGCCATGGTGACATCACTCAGTTCTGTTTCTGAAGTCATCACCGTAGGCGCCTTGCAATGACAACAGAACACTCTCTGTTGCTAATGCGTATGTCTCAGAAACAATTAGAGAAGTGCCACTATCCCCAAGTTGACTTGAATTAGAGTAGTTCAAAAATGATTCTCTGCTACCATACATCCGTGGAAGGTGTGGGATAAATCTTGTCCTTCAGCAAGGATTACAGACAAAAGGAGCTTGATTGTGATACGTTCCCCTTACTTCCAGAGCTGTTGACTTTTTATTTCCGTGTAAGAAAAAAGAAGGTGAACTCAACAATTCTCTTCCTCCGAGTTGGGAATATGAAATAAGCCCAATTATCCAGGAAGCCTTAAAAAGGAAACTATATTTTTCCTTGTTAAACACCTTGTTTCTTCTGAAAAATTTTCCAGTACTTTGCAGCTGCGGTGGTTTTAATCGGGTGGGCAGCCGAGTTCCACCACGGCCACTCTCTCACTCCCCTTCCTCAAAGAGAAAGGGGGAGCAAATGCGATGCAAAGGGCTCAAGGGTTGAGATAAGGACGGGGAGATAGCCCCCTGCCCCTGCTCCACGTGGGGTCCCTCCCACGGGATGCCGTCCTTCCCGAACTGAGCCTGCGGGGGCTGCCCGCAGGCAGCAGCTCTTCAAGAACAGCTCCCACATGGCTCCGTACCACGGGGTCCATCCATCCCCCAGGAGCAAACTGCTCCAGCACGGGTCCCCCACGGGTGGGCGGCAGCTCCCCCCAGCCCCCCTGCTCCTGCATGGGCTCCTGTCCACGGGCTGCAGCTCCGGCCCGGGGCCTGCTCCTGCGGGGGCTCTCCATGGGCCGCAGCCTCCTCCAGGCCACATCCACCTGCTCCACCGGGGGCTCCTCCACGGGGGGGCTGCAGCGTGGAGATCTGCTCCGTGTGGGACCCATGGGCTGCAGGGGGACAGCCTGCTCCACCAGGGGCCTCTTCTCATGCTGCAGGGGACTTCTGCTCTGGCACCCGGAGCACCTGTCCCCCTCCTTCTTCGCTGATGTAAGTGCCTGCAAGGCTGTTTCTCACTCCTCTCTCTCTCCCTGTGAAGCAGCCTTTTTTGTTATTTTTTTCCCACTTCCTTAAATATGCTCTCACAGAGGTGCAAACAACATAGGTTATTGGCTCGGCTCTGGTCAGCAGCAGGGCCTTTATCTGACATGGGGCAGCTTCTAGATTCTTCTTACAGAAGCCACCCCTATGGCCCCCTGCTACCAAAACCTTGCCACATAAACCCACCAGAGCAACCCTTTTGGTGAAGAAATTTTTCCTAATAACCAACCTAAACCTCCCCTGGCGCAACTTAAGGGTTTTTGCTCTTGTCTTGTCACGTGGGGCTTGGGAGAAGAGAACCATTCCCACCTCCCTGTGTTAGTAATAGAAGAAGAAATAATACAATATTGTTTAATATGTTACATTTGCGATGTACTGTTCCGAGGCTGCGCTTGGAAGATACAAAATATATGTGTAAGGGTAACATGAGAGAATGCACCGATTCATGATGAGTTGTAAGGCGGATTAGAAGAATGCTCAATTTGCAAGACATCTGGATAACTGGGGCTTCTTGGACTCTGGGAACTGGATCAAACCAACCTTGCGGTTTGGACTGAGACCAAGGGCTCAGAGAGCATGCGTGAGAAGGAAAGGTTAAAAAGTTCAACTCTGATGAAGACATCTTACTTCATCCCGACGACCACCCGGACGACCACCAGAGAGTAGTACGCAAGCGCAGAAGGACTGATAAGATAACTAGCATACGAAGCGAGGCTAGGTGGAGCTAGGAAATGAATATGCATAGATGAGTTGTGAAACCTAATGCATATGTAGTATCTTAGGAGATAAAAGAGAACTAAGAGAACAAATCAGACGAAGTTAGATTTGGGCAGGCATGCCCCTAACTTTCGGCGCCTAATAAAGCACCTTCATATAATCACTCTGTGGATCATGTGTTTTCATGAACGCTAACATTTTGGCGACCCAGATGGGACCTCGTGTTCACTGCTGAGGCGGCTCGCGAACTGATCACGCTCCAGCCGGCACCGAGGAGTTTCTCGGGGAGCCATCGGCCGCGACCGACCCCCGCTGCTCACAACGTACCTCTGAAAGGGTAAGAAAAAGGTGCTTTCTGGTAATCGGTACCGATCTGGTCTGGGAGCCTGCCGGTCAGACGCGGCGAAAGCCACGGACGGTTGGGCTAGGGAATTCCCGTGGTAAGCCTAGGCGCCGTCCATCAGACAGTCGCGAAAGCGCTGCAGGTTCGGCATCAGTGGTCTGGTTTTGCTGCAGGCTCAGCATCTGGTTCGGTTCGGTAAAAGCTATAGCTGATAATGGAAAAACTTAAAAGTATTCTGGGCGGTAATGCTTCAGTACCGCGATCCTCCCCTTTGGGCTGTTTACTAGCACACTGGAAGGAGGGGTGTTTCGGGCAGGAGTTACGAAAGGGTAAACTGGTTGATTACTGTAATGTTTGGTGGCCACAGTACGAACTAGAAGATCAAGAAAGTTGGCCAGAAAACGGAACCTTACAGTACAATGCTATCTTACAATTAATGTTATTTTGTGAGCGAGAGTGCAAGGGGCCTCTCTGTGTGATTGCGTGATTGTGTTGTGAGTGAGACGCAGCATCGCTGCGAAGCGAGTGCGGAGTTCCGATCCGCGGTTCCGTATTCTCCGCGAGGGGAGCAGCCGGAGACGAACGAAGGGCATGACAGACCGAAAAGAAGTGCTGTTTTATCCAAATGTTGATTGGTGGTGCCCAATATATGGGCCCGACGGTGCATCTTGCAATCCTATTTCGTTCTTAAATGTTTTGAGTGTGACAAGGAGGAAGGTGGGAGCATTATCTAAGTAACAGTTTAAAAGTTTCGGTATATTTGCGGTGGTGTTTGGTCGGTTTCCCAAGTATCAGGGGAAGGGGGCTGACTGATTATCAAAGCGGTAGAACGGAGAGTCACTTCTTTGGTGGTTCGGGCTTGAGCCCTGGGAATTTGGTAAGAAGGGGGAGAGCGAATTTATTTAGGCCTCAATACCTTTTAAACCCCCGTCTTGATGGATACACAGGAGTGATTCCTTGTTTTGTGTAGGCTTACTAACAAAGTGCATGAGAAAAATTAGCATTCGGCTTGAAATTCGGCCTTGCTGAAATGTAAATTTTGTGGAAAAGGTGGTATTGTTTGTCTAGAAGACGGAAGGCTGAGTGCTTCAGGTGTTTTTCCGAAGTCCTGTGGATTTATGATTGGAACGGGGCTCATTAATAATCTGAAATAGTGAAGTTTGTATGTGGAGTCTAATCCTAGAGAATTGGGACATTTGAGAAGATTAGGAAAACACAGTAAAAACCTGCAATAAAAAGGTTTGCGTGGAAATTGTAACAAGGGACAGTAATTAATATAAATAAATAAAAGGGAATGGGAAATCAAGGAAATGGGTAATATCCAAAACAAAGACGTTTTAAAGAAAGCCTCCTTGGGTGTATATTGGCACATTGCAAGGATATTGTCGGAACGGGGAGTGGGGGGGGCGCGGAAAGCAAGAGGATTTCCACTAAGTATTGCAATCAATGGTGGCCACTGTATAAACTAAATGGCCACTTTATGGGTCAATCGACTATAACAGTGTCTTGCAATTAATGTTGTTTGTGAGGAGAGAAGGAAAATAGGATGAAATGTTGTATACTGGTATGTTGTTTCAGCATCTTGGAGGGAAAAGGTATGGAATTAAGTTGGCCCCTGACTGAGCCTTTGGTGTTGGCATTAGAAAAGTACAGGCTGGAGGAAGATAAAGGAAGTGTTAAAAGGGTTGTTGAAGGTGTTAAAGGTTGTGTGGCATGTAGTATTTAACAGAGCTCTTTGAAGTTGAATGAGCAGGGGAAGAGGATGTAGGAATGTTAATAGTTCCGCCTCAACCCGAGGCTGAGATCTCGAAATCACGGTGTGAGCCCTCTGGGGCAGAGGGACCATGATGGGTCCGGGAGAGATTTGTCATGGAAACAGAAAAGCAGCTAACTCTTAAAACAACCTGAGTTCATGTGTGAGCTCAGATTGCCAACGGGACCGCTCAGGGAACTTTCAACCATTGCATTCCCCTGACCGACCCCCCCCCTCCCCACTGAGACCCTTACCACCCCGGAAATTATGTAAATACCAAAATCTGTTTAAATTAGGAATTGAGAATCTGTTCCAACAAGGTCCAAAAGAAAACCCTATGGAATTTTTGAATTTTTGGACCAACTTTGAAATGCAATGGAAAAAAAAAAAAAGACAGAAAATTTGGACCTGGCTTCAGAAAACAAACAGAGGCAATTGGCTAGCCTCTTTCTAGGGCAATCGGCCCCTGATATCAGAAAGAATTTGTCTTAGGCTGCAGGATAAACTTACAACAGTCAGAAATGACGGGGACCTGGGGCATCTACCCTAGCAGGTCCACTAGTTGAAATAAAGCTAGGAAACGAAGAGAGAGGCTTGAATTTTTTGTTGTTGTTGGTTACAGGAGCTTCTTTCTCTGTGTTAATTAGTCTGTAAATGTAATAGGAACAACATATTCAGTGTTAAATAGTTTAAAAGGACGATTAGGAACTAAGACAACTACAATAATTGGAGCCACAGGGAAGGAGGAGGAACGGCCATTCTTATAACCCCTTGATTTGCGTTTTGGGGGTAAGGAACTAAACTATGATTTTTTGTATGTACCAGAATGCCCGATTCCACTCTTGGGACGAGATCTATTAGCTAAATTAGATGCAACAATAACCTTTGAGGATGGAGAATTAATAATGAAGGTACCTGAGTCCAAAGTAGGACAAATCCTAATGATCAAAGATAAACCCTTTGTTAATATTCCAAGAGAAGTAGAAAATGCAGTTATACCAACAGTATGGGAAACAGATGTACCAGGGAAGTCGAAACTGGCACAACTGGTAAAGGTGGAATTATAGGAAAGAGCCAAACCTGTTCGAATCAAACAATATCCACTTAAGATAGAAGCTAGGCAGGGGACAGTGAAAATTATTGACAAATTTCTCAAATATCAGATTTTGGAAGAATGTAAATCGGAATACAATACTCCAATTTTTCCAGTAAAGAAGCGGAATGGCGAATATAGATTGGTACGAGATCTTAGAGCAATAAATGAAATAACAACGGACATTTACCCGGTAGTGGCTAATCCTTACACATTGTTAACATCTGTGAGAGAGATATATAAATGGTTTACTGTGATAGATTTAAAGGATGCCTTCTTTTGCATACCTCTTGATAAAGATAGTAGAAAATTATTTGCCTTCAAATGGGAAAACATATTGAAGTTTTTGTACCACATATGGTAACAACTGTTTTAGAACAAAAGGGGGGCCACTGGTTATCACCCAGCCGAATGATGAAATATCAGGCAATACTAACTGAACAAGATGACGTAACCTTGAAAACGACTAACCTGTTAAATTCAGCAGTATTTCTAGGAACTGTTCCAGAAGAAGGACCGTTGGAACACAACTGTGTGGAAATAATTGAACATACCCATGCGAGCCGCGAGGATTTGAAGGATGTACCCCTTGAAAGGTATGACTGGGAACTTCTTACTGATGGTAGTAGTTTTGTGGAGAACGGAACACGATATGCAGGGTATGCAGTAACAACCCTGAAGACAGTGATCGAAGCAAAACCTTTACCACCTGGAACATCAGCACAGCGAGCGGAACTGATAGCCCTGACTCGAGCACTGGAACTGAGTAAAGGGAAGATGGTAAATATTTGGACAGATTCAAAGTATGCTTTTGGAGTAGTCCATGTTCATGGAGCATTATGGAAAGAAAGAGGGCTGTTGTCCTCACAAGGAGCCAATATAAGATATCAAGAGGAGGTGTTAAATTTGATAAATGCGGTACAAAAACCAAACCAAGTGGCTATTATGCACTGTAAAGCTCATCAAGGAGGAACCTCAAAAATATCAGAAGGGAATCGGCTGGCAGATCGAGCAGCTCGACAAATTGCTCGGGAGGTGTGGAATGTAATGGCTTTGGTACCACTCAAGGTAGGCCCCACTTGTCTTAATCTTCCCAAGGAACCAAGATATTCACCAGAGGATGAGAAATTAGCAAATCTCCTAAAGGCCCGAAAGAACTCTGATGGATGGTATGTAACTGCTATGGGCCAGGTAGTAATACCCCCCTTGGTGATGCGAGAAATACTTCAGATGAGACATAATGAATGTCACTGGGGTGCAGAGGCAATGGTAACATTTTT
Source organism: Anser anser (assembly GCF_964211835.1). Lineage (NCBI taxonomy): Eukaryota > Metazoa > Chordata > Aves > Anseriformes > Anatidae > Anser > Anser anser. The sequence goes on along the minus strand of NW_028153858.1, from coordinate 91,546 downwards.
AAAACGTAGCATCATCTCTACACACATGTTAACAATGGCAAAATCAGTAATGTCAAAGTGTGAGATTTGTCTGAAAAATAATCCAGTAGCAAGAAAACATGCTGAAATGGGAAGAGTTAGAGTAGGAATAGAACCAGGAGATTACTGGCAAGTTGATTTTGTAGAGTTACCTAGGACCGGGGGATATAGGTATTTGTTAGTAGGGGTTGACACCTTTTCCGGATGGCCGGAAGCCCTTCCCTGTCGCACCAATCAAGCTAAAGAGACAGTAAAATGGTTACTGCGGGAAATCATTCCGAGGTTTGGGGTACCATTAGGAATATCCTCGGATAGGGGTCCGCACTTTGTTTCATCTGTGGTTAAAGACGTAAGTCGACTATTAGGAATTTCTTGGAATTTACATACTGCATGGAGACCCCAATCTAGGGGACAGGTAGAAAGGATGAACCAAACTCTAAAGGGACAGATCAGTAAAATCTGCCAGGAAGCCAAAATACAATGGCCACAAGCTTTCCCTATAGCTTTACTGAGAATAAGGATAAAGCCAAGGAGTGGAATGTCAGTAAGCCCATACGAGATAATGTATGGAAAGCCTTATGAATCCCCAGAACCAAATCCTAACATGCATATAACAGGGAACCAGGATGTTTATAATTATGTATTGTCTCTTGGTAAAACTTTAGCTCAACTTCAAAGTGTTCTGGTGTGGAAGCGACCGTTGGCACTGGAAAATCCTATCCACGACATTCAGCCAGGTGACCGAGTGTACATTAAAAACTGGAATGAAGAACCCCTGAGAGAACGGTGGGCCGGACCTTATCAAGTATTATTGACTACTTTTACAGCTGTAAAGGTAGAAGGGGTGGATGCTTGGATTCATTATACTCGGGTGAAAAAGGTTCCCGAATTTTGGTCAGTGCGAGCAATCGGAGATACAAAACTACAGATGAGGCGCGTATAACCATACGATGTTGGGGTTCTTAACAACAGTATCGATAACAGTAATTGTTTTGTGTAAATACCTTGTAATTGAGTTCCTAGAAATACCAGAAAAATATAAGAAAGAGGAAATATTCAGAGGAGAAAATGTTACTTTGGAATGTGGAATGCACAACGATAAACCAATAACAATTAGCTCTCTACAGGTGGTGTGGGGAAAAATAAATGACTCCAGACAGAGCCAGGAAATATACGTAGACACAACCAGGGACAATACAGGACTGAAGGCTGGATGGAAGGGGAAGGCGTACGTAAGTAAACCCATAGAATTGGGCCAACAACTGAGAGGAGCTACCACCTGAACCCTGTTTAGTGTTACTAAAGTCAACAAAGGAAACTACCGGTGCATGGTAACACGTGAAAATAGCACAGATTACGGGATAAGAGAAATATTGGTATATCTGAAATTGGATAAAGGAATATTGGTAGCCCACTGAAAAGGATCTAGAAGAAAAAGAGAGGGCCAGGTGCCATGGACACAAGTGGTACAGATCCCACACAGGCAACCATCAGAGAATTTACTGGTAGGATTGATTAAAGATTTTGCCATAATGAAAGGAACTGATAGAATTACTGCTTGTATGCCCATTCCAAAAGCAACAGGGGACCCGCTTGAGTGGGGTATAACCACCTCCCACTGCCCCAAGTAAAAGGAAATGAAACAATTCAATGTAAAGAAGTGAAAGTTTTAGAGAGGATAAATGTTACACAATACTACAGGAAACTGAGCCCCCCAACATCGAGGTCTGAATGTGAAAAGAAGAACTATCATTTCATAACGATAGGCAGATTTAAGAATGTGGGACAGTGTCATTACGACGAACTACGTGTAGTAGAAGGAGTTAGAGAAAAGATTGTTTGGGAATGTCAAGAGAAAAATAAGCCAAAAGGAATGAAAGGGTGGGATAGTGATTGGACAGTAAGTTTATTGCAGAAATTCCAGTATGGAGGGAATACATCATGGTGTATTAAATGGCAGGGAAAGCAGAATGGAACTGATCAGTTTTATACAGTAAGCCGGGTTGATAGGAGTGGTAGACAAGAGTCAACAAAGGTAGCTTGGTGGACTTGTGAGAAGAAATATACTTGCGACAGCAATAATGAAGATGTTGAGCACTTACTTCCGGTATTGATAGCTCTTAGGGCAGGATGTGCTTGCCGAGGAATTAAGTACAATTCGGAAAGAAATAGCCAGGCTAGTCAAGTCGCAGTGGATTGTAGCTATAGTACCATACAAAGTCCAGGACAATTTGTATGGGCAGCCAGTAATGGAACTTGGACTACACACCCACCGATAGATGGGGAAGTAAAAGAAATAACTCTAGGACTCCCTCCCCACACTGCGTCCAATATGGAAAAAGTCTCCTTTTAAGGGAAAGTTGGAAACCCTACAAATTAGTAGGGCAAAAAGAAGTTTAGAAGAAGGGGCAGATGAAGATATATGGCATGAACCCTCGGATGGAGTAAAATTCAATTGGGCATTAGAATCTCTATTTGCAAAGGTAGCTACTTATCGAAATAGGGAAATGATTTATAAACTTACAGGACAAGTGAGTAGGCGCACGAGAGCCACGAAAGAAGGCTTTAGAGACCTTAATATCCAACTACAAGCTACAGCTAAAATGGTGCTACAGAATCGATTAGCATTAGATACACTGTTATTAAAGGAACATGGAGTATGTGGATTTCTAAAAGATCGTATTGATCATTGCTGCATCCACATTCCAAATGTGACTATTGATGTAGAACATGACATAGAACAACTGGCTCGAGTGGAACAAGATGCAGAACAGGAAGAGAAAGATATGACAACAAGCTGGTTGGATAACATTTTTAGTGGATGGAATATTAGTAATTGGGTTAAGTCCTTACTGGAGACAATAATTATATTGGTGATTGTAGGGGTACTAATTTGGTTAACATTTATAATGCTGAAAAGTCTGGTTCTAAGGAAGACAACCTGGAACCGGACAGTGATGCAAACTATTGCTCGGCAAATGGAACCACATCCTCAATATCCTCCACCGGCATCTAACAACTTTGGATTTCAGAGAAAGAATCTGAGGAACCCAGGAGGTGAAATGGAATGAAAACCGAATAGACAAGATCAGTTTCAGATCAAGTGAACCCAACCAGAAGGGTGAACGTAACATAAAGCAGAAGTGGTGGACTTATGAAATGTTGTGACAATCCTAATCTTTGTAATTTCCTTGATTCTTAATGATGTAATTTTCCGTGATTATATTATTGGTGAGCACTGAGTGTAAAATATTTTAGTTAGTTAGTGAAAGCATTTGCCCTCCTCGAAAGGAGTGAAATGCTTTCAAAGGGGGGAAATGTTAGTAATAGAAGAAGAAATAATACAATATTGTTTAATATGTTACATTTGCGATGTACTGTTCCGAGGCTGCGCTTGGAAGATACAAAATATATGTGCAAGGGTAACATGAGAATGCACCAATTCATGATGAGGAGTAAGGAGGATTAAAAGAACGCTCAGTTTGCAAGACATCTGGATAACTGGGGCCTCTTGGACCCTGGGAACTGGATCAAACCAACCTTGCGGTTTGGACTGAGACCGAGGGCTCAGAGAGCATGCGTGAAAAGGAAAGGTTAAAAAGTTCAACTCTGATGAAGACATCTTACTTCATCCCGACGACCACCCGGACGACCACCAGAGAGTAATACGCAAGCGCAGAAGGACTGATAAGATAACTAGCATACGAAGCAAGGCTAGGCGGAGCTAGGAAATGAATATGCATAGATGAGTTGTGAAACCTAATGCATATGTAATATCTTAGGGGATAAAAGAGAACTAAGAGAACAAATCAGACGAAGTTAGATTTGGGCAGGCATGCCCCTAACTTCCGGCGCCTAATAAAGCACCTTCATATAATCACTTTGTGGATTATGTGTCTTCATGAACGCTAACATCCCCAGCCTCAAAAACTGCATTGCCCACGACCCCCAGGCAGCTGACCCCCTCTGCAGTTGCAGCACAGGTGGAAATGGGCGCATGGCTGGAGAGATGCACCTCTGCTCTGCTGGAGCTCTGGCTGCAGAAGACATGCCCCATGCCTTGGACCCATGGGCGTGAGGGCAGAGGGTTTTCTGGGTGGGAGAGGAGGCAAGGGGGCATGTTCAGAGGAAGGGGTCTGCACTGAATGGAAAAAATATGGAGTTTTCTGATGAATTCTCCCTCTGACAAGATTTCTGATTAACTTTCCCCTCATTCCGTGATCATATCCCTGATGCCTGAAGGTTTTATTTCTGGGAGTTGTTTCCCTGTCTCATGTCTTATTCCTGTTTCTGCTCACAGCCTCAACCAAATCTGTGTGCAGTAATCGTTGCCCTTCAGAAACCTGCCTGTATGCAAGAGACTGCCTAGGTGCATGTGCATCTTTGCAGGTGCAAAAGGACCTGTCAGAAAGCCCTGCTGGGTTCAGCAAAGTTGATGCTGTCGCTTTCAATATGAAGAGGAGAGGCTGAAGGTACATTTGGGGCAGCTCACAAACATACTGATCCTCAGAGTTACAGTTCAGGAGTCTCAGCAATGTGCTCAAACTCACAGCTCCTCTTCCACTTCTTCCTGCTTCCCCTCCTGTCCAGTAGAGTAGGCAATTGAAAAGAGGGCAGAAAATCCCTATTTTGACCTTGTTTGCTTAGAAAAAATTGCTTGGGAAATGCCCTTGTCGTACAATGGAGCTGTGAGCAGGCTGCCCCAGGCAGCAGCCTCCCGCCAGCAGCAGGACCCTGCCCTGCCGGGGGGGCTCCTTCCACCCGCAGCTTCTCCGCGCAGCGCCCTGGGCAGCTCCCCGGGCAGGCTGAGTGCTGAGCCTGGCAGGCGGCAGAGGCCCTGCCCCGGCACACAGCCCCTGGGGCACAGCAGGGACCCTGCTCTGCACCACAGCCCCGGGCACCCCTGCCTGCACCCCAGGATTCACAGCCTGCAGCTGGCCTGCAACAAGGGAGCCCTCGGAGGCCTGCACGTTCACCCTGCAGCAGGGAACCTTAGCAATGGAGCTTGTGCTTCTCCACACTAAAGAAATACCAAGTGCAACCAGCCAGATCTTCTGTGGGAAGTTCTGGGTCTGGAAATCTTCCCTGATACTCCTGTGCACTGCACTGCAGAAGGAGGCTTACCCTGTTATGTGCTATGAAGATTTCTCCTCCTCTCAGCTCTCAGTATTCTCATATTCCACTCAGCCGGTAACCTCCCTCTCCCTTCTCTCCCCTACCCGTGCCAGCTGCAGGCAGTGCCCCCAGCCCTGCTGCGCTGGGCAGAGGAGCTGCTCCTGGGCAGAGCTGGCTCTCTGCAGCGCTGCCCGCTTGCCAGGAGCTCCCCTTGGGCCCAGGAGCCCGGCCCAGCTCAGCAGCAGAGGCCCAGCCCAAGGCCTCCCTTGCTCTGCCCCCCACCAGGCTCCCTGCCCATGGCCCTGGGGCTGCAGGGGAACCTGCTGGGAAACAGCCTGAAGGGATCCCTGGGGTTCCCTCCCTCACCTGGCACACACACTTCTTCACACCTGGGTCATTTCCCCTAGCAGAAAACCACTCCTCGAAAGGAGTGAAATGCTTTCAAAGGGGGGAAATGTTAGTAATAGAAGAAGAAATAATACAATATTGTTTAATATGTTACATTTGCGATGTACTGTTCCGAGGCTGCGCTTGGAAGAAAGGTGCAAGGGTACATATGAGATATGTGCAAGGGTAACATGAGAATGCACCAATTCATGATGAGGAGTAAGGAGGATTAAAAGAATGCTCAATTTGCAAGACATCTGGATAACTGGGGCTTCTTGGACCCTGGGAACTGGATCAAACCAACCTTGCGGTTTGGACTGAGACCAAGGGCTCAGAGAGCATGCGTGAGAAGGAAAGGTTAAAAAGTTCAACTCTGATAAGACATCTTACTTCATCCCGACGACCACCCGGACGACCACCAGAGAGTAGTACGCAAGCGCAGAAGGACTGATAAGATAACTAGCATACGAAGCGAGGCTAGGCGGAGTTAGGAAATGAATATGCATAGATGAGTTGTGAAACCTAATGCATATGTAGTATCTTAGGAGATAAAAGAGAGCTAAGAGAACAAATCAAACGAAGTTAGATTTGGGCAGGCTTGCCCCTAACTTCCGGCGCCTAATAAAGCACCTTCATGTAATCACTTTGTGGATTATGTGTTTTCATGAACGCTAACAATAAGACATCTTACTTCATCCCGACGACCACCCGAGAGTAATACGCAAGCGCAGAAGGACTGATAAGATACGAAGCATACGAAGCGGGGCTAGGCGGAGCTAGGAAATGAATATGCATAGATGAGTTGTGAAACCTAATGCATATGTAATATTTTAGGAGATAAAAGAGAACTGAGTGAACAAATCGGACAAAGTTAGATTTGGGCAGGCTTGCCCCTAACTTGCGGCGCCTAATAAAGCACCTTCGTATAATCACTTTGTGGATTATGTGTTTTCATGAACGCTAACATGCCCACCTCCCTGCCCTCTGCCCAGCGCAGTCCAGCAGCTCAGGCCGGGCTGGCCCCAGGGCAGTGTCCGGAGCAGGCTGCTGCAGGGCTCTGGGCACTGCCACCACAGCCCCAGCCCCTCTGAAGGGCACAGCAGCTCCTGGGGGCACAGAGGGCTCAGCCCCACAGATGGGACATCCAAGGCACAAGACAGCCCCCGGGAGGCCCGCAGCCCCTCCGTGCCATCCCTGGGGGTCTTCAGGCAGCTCCTCCTGCCCCAGGGCCAGGGCAGCCGGGCCCAAGCTGCTGCAGCCAGAAAGGGTTTGCTGGTCCCGTTACTTCCTCATCAGCTGCGATCCGGTCTCAGACAAAGAAGAGGCTGTAGCTGCATTTAGTTTGCTTAAATATGCCGAGAGCCTGGGGATAGCTTCTGCCGAGAGGCAAAACCCCTCTCTCAACAGAAGGGACGAGGAACAAAGCCTTCATCCTGTTAGCCTGATCTCACAGTGATACCCAGGCACAAAGCTGCAACAAGTAGCATTCCAGGAGCATCCGGCCCTATTGCTTCTTGTGCAACTGAATGGCCGCCTTCCTGAGCCTGTCGGGCTTCTCGGGCGTTCGACACCGCAAAGAAAAGGGAAGACGAGGTGGTGAGGCACAGGGAGCGAGCAAAGGCAGGGGCGGGCAGGGGCGGGCAGGGGCGCCCCGGGCACACAGGCCAGGTCCCCCCCTCAGGCCCCGAGACGCCCCCAGCCCGCCCACGACTCCTAAGATGGCGGCGCCCGCCCTGCCTGGTCAGGCGGTTGCACGGTTGCCATGGCAGCGAGCCCCAGCCAGCCGGCAGGGGGTGGGGCTCCGTTTGCCTGGCGGCTCTGGCAGCCAATCGGAGCCCGGGCTGAGGAGAGGCGAGCCCTGAGGGAGGAGCGGGAGGGAGGAGCGGGAAGCACTGAGGGGAGGCAGAGGCTGTGAGGGGTGGCTCCCAGAGCCCCGGCAGCGTGAGGGCAGCCGCTGCCCGGCCCTGCGTCGTGCCGTGGCGTGTTGTGTACCTTGGGGCGGTTCCCCTGGCCTGGGGACAGGCCGTGGGCAGCCCCAGTCAGGGGGAGACTGGCCCTTTAGCCCCGGCTGGGGTCTCGGAGCTCTTCTCGAGGACTGTTTCCTGGGAGAGCCTCGACGGTTCCTGGGATGGCGGAACCTCAGGCAGCACCGAGCGATTCTCGGAGAGGACCCCGATCCCCGGCCTGAAGAGCCCCTGAGCGAAGACCGCTGCTTTTTAAGTACAAGGGCAGTCTTTCAGAAATTGTTGGCCCCTGCCCGTGAGACACCGTGGAAGCTGCGCAGGGCTGTGGTGCCCGACAGGTAGGTACCTATCAGGTCCAGCAGTGGTACCCTCTTCCCTTACAAATGGTCTAGTGAAGGAGGAGCATAATGCTGTGCGCTGGGGCAACAGAACATTTGCTAAAGCATTTAAAGAAGTCATTTATACGCAGGACTATGGTGGAGACTATTAGGTCGGTCACCGAAAGGTGTGACATATGTTGGAGAAATAATCCGATAAACATGCAAAACTCCACTGCTGAGGGGCAGGCGCCTGGAGAGTATTGGCAGATAGACTTTACCGGACTGCCTAGAAAAGGGGGGCTGAAGTATTTGTTAGTCAAATTTGTTAGGTGTGGCCTGCAGCTCCCACAGGCCTCTCAGGAATGTCCCAGGAATGCGTGCGTGGTGTTTTTCTGGGGTGCTTGTGTATGCCTGCATGTGTCATCGCCTGGGTGAGGTGCTTGCCAAGAGGTTGTGAGCTGGCTGGCCTGGAGCCTGAGGTGTCTTTTCCTTGCTTTCCAGGGACTGAGGCTATCTGGGATGCTGTATGCGACTACATTCCGAAAGAGCTGAAGCGGGATAAGGTGGGCCGGTGTCGTGGGCCCTGCATGAGGCAATCCCTGCCCGAGCAGCATGGCGGTGCACTGAGACTGCCCAGGGTGCCCGGAGCAGCTTCTTGGCCAGCTGGGAGAGAAACCAAGGCCAGATGTGCTCTGCCTCTCAGGTGTTTGGCACACCCTAGGGCTTCCCTCTTCCCTGCGGTCTGAGTGGGGAGGGCGAGCAGAGAGAGGGGGGAATATCCTGGGTCCGTGCCTAGGACAATTGCTGGGAATCAGTGCCAGGTCTAATCCGTGTGCTGGAAACCTCTGGGCGCTTCTCTAGCCAAGGGATGTTGGCAAATGCTGTGAGGGGGGAGACGAAAGAAACTGAGGATGCGGCTCTTTTGCAAAGCTTTCCAAAGTGCCCCACCTTGCCCCATTGTCCCTCAGGAGTGGGCAGGGCACAGAGCAGTGTCCCCCTGCTCTGACAGCCATCCCTTTTCCCGTCTCTCAAGAACTCCCTCATCGGCCTTTCTGTCTTTTCTGTGTGCAGGGCGTTTGGGTTGCGGGACTCGGGACCTTTGGTGTTGTCCGAGAGCAGTTCCATGGCAAAGAAGGGCTGCTCTTGGTTCGAAGACCTTTCTTCCAGCTGGACATCGATGAGTTGTGGCTGGAGGAGATCTACTGTCCCACTGAGCTCCTCCCTGGTGAGAAGGCAGCAGCCCCCCTCTTCCTGCCCCATGTCCGGAACGGTTTGTTCTCCCTGCTCTTTGGAAAGGCCTGGGAGAAGTAGAGGATTGTCTCCAACGGTCAGGGTACAGCTTGAGTTCCCCCAAAAGAAACCGTGCCCCAGGAGCTCTTTCTCTTAGCGACCCTTTCTCTGGGAACTTGTTCTGAATGTTGCAAGCAACTTGGGCTTGCCGTGTCGCTGAGGATGTTGCTTCTCCTTGCAGATGGTGTCAAGATTGAGCCGCTGAAGTACGTGCAGCTATCGCGAGCCACCTCCTTCCCGCTGCACGTGGCGAAGAACTGCGTGCAAGAGACCATCCTCTTGTACTGCTTCCTCGTGAGGAACAAGGAGCACGTCCCCTTTGCCGTCAGGGACATTGGAGTTCTGCCACGCGAAGATGGTTTTCTGTGCGTGAAGTCTTATCTAGACTGCGTCAAACGTCCGGAGAGCGCCGCGGGCCTGGTTGCACTGCTCCACAGCGTAAGTTGGTGAGGTTTTGGGGGCTACTTCCATTTCTTTGGGAATCCTAGCAAAGGGTGAGCAATCTGACTGCTATTGGCCAGCCCGAACATGGCAGGCCAGTCAAATGCCTTTCCCCACGCTTGCCCCCTTAGCTGCTCTCTCCACGAGCAAAGAGAGTTTCTTCTGAGCGTCTGGATGCTTGCCCCTGCAAAAAGCCTGGCAGTGTTACTGTACAGCCTCCATATTCTGCCATTCTTGTGCCCGTGCTGCCGCGATTCCCGTCAGAGAGAATTGCCTGCATGTGGAGGGGAATTTAGGCTACCTTCTGTGGTGCTGCGGGAAGACTGACAACAAACCCCATGCATGGACATGACGGAAAAGGGATGCCATGCCTTGTGCGACACCAGGAGGATTACTGCCAGCAAGCTGCAACGGGTAGGAGGCCAGCCTTCTTCAAGCCCGTGTCATCGTTTGTTTTCCAGGTTTCATCTGACTGTGAGGAGAAGGCCGGAGGCCAAAGTTTCCACCACCTCGCAGGAGGAAGCTGCAGGAGAGCGCAGGATCAGAAGAGGTAAGGGAACAGGTCCCTGCTGTCTGGGGGTGGTCCCTGTCCCGTGCTGGCTGACTTGAACCAGGTTAAAAGGCAGTGCCCACGCAGCTGCTCGGAAGAGCTTCCTCCTTTCCTAGTTTCAGAGTGCCATCCTGGCAACCTGCTGCAGAGGAGGAAGTAGCTTTCCCTCCCCATCCTGACAAGCTGGGAGCCAGGCACAAGGCAGCAAGATGTGGAGAAGAAGCCTTCTACCAGGTGAGACCCCTGGGGGAAAGGAGGAAGGAGCCCCTTGCAGCCACACTGGAGAGATGTCCCCTTTGGACCCACCAGCCGCAGGGTGGCTCCTGACACACGTCCCAGCGGAGGCCGCTCTCTCAACGGATGGCAAGCGTGCAGCACGTTTGCCTGAGACTGGCACACCAGCTTCATTTTCCAGCAGGGCCCCGATCCTTGGGGGAGCTGAACGCAGAGCCTTGTTGCAGAAGCTCTTCTCCCTTCAGGAGCCCCCCCACATTGCAGCAGAGCCCATCTTCTTGTCTGTGGGAGCAAACGTCCCCTGCCTTCATTCTAACATGTCTCACCGTGTCTTAGGATTGCCGTGGCCCCATCTCCCCTGCTGTTTCTTCCAGCCTAAGGAGCTGTGATACCAGATGGAAAAGTTTCTTTCAGGCATTTTTTTCAAACGCTATCCCAAACGTTGTGGCAGGCACAAGAGAGTGCTGAGGTAGGGAGATGGCATGACTGGCCTCCTTACCTGACGGCTTTCTCCAATGGCTCCGCTGGCTCCCCAGCGATAACCTGTTTTCCACCCATAAGCGCACCGTGTTTCAGGGCCACAGAGGAGAAGCTGAAGTAAAGCCCGGGTGGGCCATAATGGTGTCTCTCGGATCCTGTCCTTGCACAAGACACCGCTCCCCTCCTTCTTCCACCAAAAAGGGCCTGGATACGGGCATCCCGAGCCTTCCTGAAGGCAGGTGGTGCCACAGCTTCGCGTTTGGCTCTCTCTGTCTCCGCTGAAGTGAACACGGCCAGTCCAATATGCCCGCTCGCTGCGGAAGTGCCGTCTGCTGCAGAGGCTGACGCAGCTTGCGAGCGCGGACTGGAGACCGAATTTCCCTGGGCTCATGCAGCCTCCTCCCGGCGTCTGTTTGCAGCGTGCTCCCCCCGTGTCCAGGCAGCTCCCCCGGGACGAAGAAGGCAGACAGGCAGGAAACAGCTCCTCAAGCCAAGTCCACCACCACTGCGCTCCCTGCTCCTGAAGCCTCCAGGAGAGCGCTGCAGGTACCTGCTCTGCCTTGCTGCAATGACTGTGCTGTTTGGGCCTGTACAAAAGCCTCTGTGTGGAGCGATCCCGAGCAGGTCCCTTGGGATGCGTTCGTCTTCACATTTGTTACCTCCTTCATCTCTTCCTCAGGAGACGGAAGGTGGCGTCCCGCACACCTTCCCTGCCTCTTACTGCCTCCCGTGTTGCCATGAGCCACTTCATTTTGACCAGGGGCCATGGAAAAGGAGCAAGGCCTTTCTGAGTCGTTGATGGCAGAGGGCTTTGGTCACCGCGGGCTGTTCAGCTGTGTTTGTCACGAGTTGAGGAGCCTGGCCTAGCTTCAGGGCCCCTCATCCTTGAGGGTCGAAGCACTGCTGACAGACCGGCTGAGGCGAGGGGGCAGGAGTGTGGGTTAGGCCTGAGGGACAGCTGAGACCAATCCTGTCTGCTGTTGTGTTTGTTTTGTTGTTTTTTTTGTTTTTTTTTTTTTTCCCTCCAGGATGTCTGGAACCTGTCTTCACAGTGGGACCAAACAGACAGCTCATGGCCCACGTACCAAAAGCTACAAGAGCAAGCCCAGGCAGCCATGGCTGCATGGGAAGCCTGGTCTGAGGGGGAGGACCAACAGATACCCCAGGTACTGGCAGTGATCAACACCGCTGAGAACAGCGGCGATCCTCTCTGCCCGGGCTCCGAGGGCGGCAGGTCCCAGGGTGGTGGGAGCAGGACGGGCACGAGGCCGCAGGTCAGGGCTTTTGCTGCTCCTCCCTGTGAGGGAGAGGTTGTCAGCAGAAAGTGAGGGATAAAAGCAGCAGCCAGACGTGGGCTGGCAGCGCCGAGTCGCCTGGTTCGCAGGTCCTGCTGCAGGGTCCTTTCAAGAGGTCCTCTGGGAAAGAGCAGCTGTACGTCCAGTCCTGTTTGATGAGAGGGACTTCTCCTTGCAGCGATTCAACAGCCAACATGCTCGGACTCCCCATCCTCCAGCCCAGCCCAGGAGCAAGGTCAGGAAGAGGTGGAGGAAGGCTGAGAACCCTGCCCCAGCAGAGGAGTTGGGAGCAGCAGGCAAGCTGGAGAGACTCCAGCCTGAGTAAGTGTGTGCCGGCTCCGTTCCCGTCGTGGGGCACTGGAGTAGCTCTTGAGTGATGTCAGGACATGTCCAGGAGCCTGGTCCCTGAGTCCTGGGGTTGCCTGTGACACCCTTTGATTCCTCCTAAAGCGGGCATGACCTTGGTTACCGCCAAGGCCTAAAACTCACCACAGGTTGAAAGGGTGGGTGCACGTGGCACCGCATGGGTGCAGGGTCTGGATTGTAATGGGTAAAGCCTTGTTTGTTCATTAAATATTGCTGATGGGAAGGTTTTCAATGGTTAACTGCTTATACCCCCAATGTCCTGTTGAAGGAAAAAAACAAGTATAGGAATTTCCTGTTAAGTTAACAATTGCAGTAGAAACCAGCTCCAAAAAAGGGCAAAATGGCATTCCCCCTCACATGAGAACACACATATCAGCAGCAAAGTCACGACCCCGACGCAGAGGAAGACAACGATCTTCATCCCCACGACCACCAGAGGACTGACGAAGACCCCGTAGCAACAGGCCTCGCAGTCGTAAGAAGACACCAGGATGTGCCACTAAACCCGGAACTACTAGGCTATAAATGGAGACTCTGGCGGGCTTAGGTGCGCGCCGTTGGCGGAGCAGGAGACTCCCCGGCCGCCCAGCGCTGTTTTACTTATCGCTGCTTGCTGAGTTGCTCAAATAAATAGAAATTCGATCTACCTTACCCACGATGTGTCGGGAATGATTTCTACCAAAACTAATGTATAACATGGATGAGGGGAGAGGCAGAAGGGGTGTCTGACAGAGGCTGAGGGATCCCTTTCTCCTGTTGTTGCAGCCGCCTTTCCCCACGAGCACTCCAAGTTTTGGAAAGGTTGGAGCCGCATCGCCATCAACAAAGTGTATTCAGAAATGTTGCGGAGGCAAACCGGCTGCGGCAAGAGCAGCAGCAGCAGCAGCTCCCCCGGTAAGTATCTCCAAAAAGGGATGGTGCTTCCCGCTGCTGCAAGGCCCATCCTTCCCCTGGGGGCAGCACTGGGAGAAAGAGGGCACGTCTCCGACACCCCTCCCGAGACGGACGCAGGCTTTGGAGACTCTGGAGACTTTGGGACTGGAGCTCCCTGACACCTGACGGGGAGCGGCTGGGCACCCAGAACAGGCTTTCCCATGTGGGATGTGAAAGTCCTGTCTGAAAACAGAGGGGTCCCCTGGATGGCTGCCTCTCCCCTTTCCAAAGCCGAGAGGCTGTCCTTCCTTTGGAGAGCGCTGACGCCAGGACACCTTGCCCTGAGGGGGAATACCTGTGCAGAATACCCAGGGTCCTCCGCTCCACCTGACCCAGCCCCAGGCTGGTGAGCTGCACCCCTGGGGACCCTGTCGTGAGCTCGGGCACGAGGCATCTGTCTCACTTCTCGGCAGCCTTGAAGCTTCCTGGGAAGCAGACCCCTACGTGCACGGCCCGAGCTAAGCCTGCAGTATTTCTCTGTGTTCAGCCTGTACACAACCTGCTCATCCTCTTTTTTCTTTTGACTCCCTAGCGCTAGATGCTGGTACCGCAGTGGAGGGGAAGGTGCTGGGAATGGCGACGGCGGCAGCAGCGGAGCTCTGAGCAAAGGGGCTGGGAAGCTCTCCCGCTTTCCACCCCTGAATGGAAAATAAAGAGCACCGGGGCTCTTCCCAAACAGACTGCTTGTGTCACTTCATCCACCCTAGACTTGAGTACGCATAAGCTGGATCTCTGCTTTGAAAGAGGAATGTGGGTTGAAAGGAGAGCTCTTTCCAAGGCTCCCATTGCTATGCCTGCGCTGTCTTAAGTGTGGCTTCCCGTCATGATGCTCATCGCTGCCAGTTGCGCGCATTTCCAGGGCAGAAGTCTGTGTCTCAGCCCACGTCCCCATAGCTCCCTCCTAGCTAGGGGAGCTCCGTGGCAGACCTGGAGGGGAGGCCCATGGGGACGAGGAGCAGGCAGAGGCATGGGGAATCTGAGGGCATGTGAAAGGACTCTCAGGGCCAGGTGTGCGGGTGTGTATGTGCTTGTGAACCCCGAGAGTGCCGTGTGTGTGCCTGCAGCAGTGACCTGCTGTCTCTGCCAGCCCCAGGGCAGGAGGGGACTCGGCTGTCTGTGCCTGTGTGTTACGTGAGGCCTGTGTGTGGGTGCTGTTGCAAGCAGCGCCTTGTCTGTGGTTGTCTGTGTGGCCGGCTGTATCAGTGTCCTCCCTGGGTGTCCCTGGCACAGGTGCTCAGCTTCGTTACTGCTTGAACCTGCAAAGGGGAAACTGGCGGCGGTGTCCCTGAGCCTGGGCGCAGACCGGCCTGGGCGGAGACCAACCCCCTGGGCTGGGGACCCTGGGCACTGGGCTGGGTTCCAGCGGCCGTGCAGGACCATGCTGGGTGGTATCGGTCTGTACTGGATCATGAAGAATGCTATCAGAGCAATCCTGGCTTCACTCCATTGTTTTAGTTATTGCTGAGAAGGGCTTGCACAGTTTTAAGGCCTTTTCCGTTTTTTTTTTTATTTTTTTTTTCACATTGCCCTGCCAGTGAGGAGGCTGTGGTTGCAAAAAAGCTGGGAGGCAACACAGCCAGGACATCTGAGGCAAACTGGCCAAAGGGCTATTCCCTAGCATATAGAATCATAGACCGGTTTGGGATGGAAGGAATCTTAAAGATCATCAAGTTCCAACCCCCCTGCCATGGGCAGGAACACCTCCCACCAGACGAGGTTGCTCAATGCCCCATCTGTCCTAGCCTTGGACACTTCCAGGAATGGGGCATCCACAGCTTCTTTGGGCGACCTCTTCCAGTGTCTCCTCACCCTCACAGTAAAAATCTCTTCCTTACCTGAGTCTATCCTCAGCCTGTCTTCATAGGAGAGGTACTCCATACCTCTGATGATCATTTTTGTGGCTCTGCTCTGGACCAAGTGCAGGTCCGGGTCTCTCTTGTGCTGGGAGCCCTGCTATTCCATCCCCCGGACTCTGGAGGGCAGAGCAGAGGGGGAGAATCACCTCTCTCGCCCTGCTGGCCACTCTGCTTTTGATGCAGCCCAGGATACAGTTGGATTTCTGGGTTGCAAGTGCATATTGCTGGCTCCTGTTGAGCTTCTCATCGACCAGTACCCCCACGTCCTTCTCCACAGGGCTGCTTTCAAGGTATTTCTCACCTAGTCTGTACTGGTGTTTCAGAGAGCCCCTCTGCTCATGCATTAGATTGGGAGGCTGGGCATCTGGTTTGGATTGTTGGAAGCCCTAACTTCAAGAAGAATTCAAATGGAGCGTTGGACATGTAGAACAGTAAAGAGGCATTTTCTCCTGCTTCTGTGGTAGGCAATGGGCATAGCTGAAACACATCTGAAACAAAACTATTACCAGCTCGTACCGTTCCAGACAGACCCTTGATGATATATGGGTCAACCCCTGTGCTGCCAATTGTACAGACCTCCGAGTATTATTTTTTCAAAGGCAGTTAAACTTAATAAGCAATGACTTTTACTGGAACACTGAAGAAAGTCTATTCATCGAAGGCTGCATCTATATTAGGTGTGGAGATGGAGCAAGAATGTAGTTTTGCAACAAATGAATATTACAGCAAGGAGTATTTGTTATTGGTGCTCTGTGAGTGAATGAATGAAGTGGCCCTGTGGCTGCCACACCTTCTGTGATGATGGTAGCAAGGGAGACCCATGTTCCTGCTGGAGCTCTTTCTAGACTGTGAATTTATCCAAACTGTGTTGTGTTCCCTTGGAGGTATAGCAACAAGCAATGTAGTCCAATTGGAGAAGATCAGTAGATCAAAGCAGCTAAGGCTAAAGGCCTTACATATTCATCATGTGGTTCCAGCATCTAGGAGCTTTGGACTAGATTCGTTTGGAGCCATTGGACAAAAACGCCTGCAAACTTTGATTCAAATCTATCCGAAGAACAGGTGATTAGTTTGGGTTTTTATATCCCCTTTCGGGGTTGCAATACATTGATCTTGCACCTGAAACAGATCTTTAATTTCTGTTTCTTTAGAGAGAACATTCATTCATGTAGCACTAATCCTCTGTGAAACTGCAACTGGATGGAATAAATGTGATTACTGGAGTTTTATTGTAAAACTACATTCTTGCTCCATCCCAGCATCTAACAGAGATGCAGCCTTTGAGGAATAGATTTTCCTTAGTGTTCTAAGAAGAGCTGCATCCGAAGGAACTGGGGTTCTCCTAGGACCACTACAGAAATACTTCTGCTCTCCATAGCTTGTCCAGCACAGGTAGTGTTGGTCAGAGCACAGTTGCCTCTGACACTTGGTGCATGACACTTAACATAGACTCACAGTTGACACTGAGGTCAATCTGAAAATGAGAATCGTGTTGGAGATGAGAAGAAGGTGACAGAGATGTACTTAGGGTAAATGAGTAATTTCTGTGCCCGTTTCCTCCAAGCTGAATAAGAACAAAGTGAATTAATTTGACAGTTGTCAGTAACTTAGATCACGATAGATTTTATTTCCTAATTGTTCTGACAGTACATTCTCGTGTCCGCTGTGGGTCTGTTCCACTTCCTAGAGCAGGCAAGCTGGATTCTGCATTTGTCAGCAGAATTTTACATAAACTTTTCCTGAGTGCAGTATACATGGATAGAATATAAACTGTGTTTAACTTCCTCCATCCAGCCAAATGAATAAGTATTTTATGTTAAAGGACTAAGCATCTTTTTTTTTTTTTTTTTTTTTCTGGGTGGGGTGGGGGCTGTGGGAAGGGGGGGTCTTTTTTCTAGACCTTACAAAATAGATCATGGCAACGTTCTATTGTAAAATATGAAAACAGTTATCTTAAGAAACAAAGATGTATAGCAGCTAAGTGTAGTAACCAGTGAAAAGCGTTTTGCCAGTCGAACTTGAACCAAAAGAGATGGGAGAATTCTGCAGAAAGCAAATAAAGACAGGGAATCAGGGTGCCTCAGTCAATCAGATGTGATGGAAAGCCAGCAAAAGCGTGAGCGCTTTTTTCATCTGCTGTAATAAAAATGATAAGAAAATCTGGTTAATATAAAACAAATTCAATTCAGATGATCAAGCTGGGGACTGGTCTGCGTGAGAATGATACAGAATCTGTGTTAGCTGTTTTAAAGAAAAAGTTAAATAAGTCTGGGTTGCTGTGATATCATTGACGCTGTCTGAAGAAAGTTATTGACCAGGAGGTTTCTTAAGTTTTTCACGGGTGTCTTAGGAGGAAAAGAAATGAAAAACGGAGGGGAGTGAGAGCAGGAAGGCTTATACAGTGTCGAAAAACTGAACATCCCGGGATAAATGCTTAGTTCTACGGAGAATGTATACTAATGCTTAGTTCTACCAGAGCAACTGGCCAAAAGGAAAAGGCTTTTTTTTTTTTTTTTTTTTTCTCAGTGCTCAAGATTGGAATTGGGGAAAAAATGATGGGAATCCATCCGTTTTTCTACTTACCCAATTTGCTTAGGCCCTTCTTAGGAAGGGACGTGCCGGAAAAATTGGATGCAAAAGTTTCTTTGGAACAAGGGAAAATGGAAATCAAAGTAACATCTTAAGCTCTGAAGTCTATCTATCCGCGGCGAGTCCAGAGAAAGCTCCAGATAGGACTCCCTGCAACTGTTGGTGCGCAAGTTAGGTGGAGCTATCCCCCTTGTGCCCGGCGTGGGTGCGCAGCGCCGAATAAACAGACCTGCTTTATAACCATTGTGAGGTTCTAGATAGAGTCTGACTTCCGCAAGTCAGTAGCTGACCAATGCTGTAGAGCTCAGAACAGATGTCATCAACAGACTTCAAGTGACTGATCAGGGAATTTGATTAGCTAATATGACTGATTAGCTCTAACTACCAGGACTAAAAGTTTGGTATTTCTGGAGAAGATCGTGTAGACGAAGGAGTGCTCAAATGATGATGTACTAGTTTTGAAGTCTACAAGTATATTCTACCAAACTTTTTAAGAATAAATTCCATGCTAGGCCAATTGTAATGAAATTTTTCTATTATTTCTACAAAGCTGTCTCAGTTTGAAACCTTGAGACAGTTCAGTGTTGGGTAGTCGTCTGTCTCAAAATGCTGAGAAGATGGGGCTGCATTCATTTGCAAACTGGCTGTCCTAAAGGCCTTAAACTTTGCATTATGTTGAGGCAGTGGTGATCTCAGCCTTCTTGTATTTCTCTGAGTAATGTAGCTCCCAAAAGAGATCCCAAGGTCCAGAAAAGACATGGAAATAATTGGTGGCTTGTAAGGAAAAATCACATTCCATCACACAGCACCACCAGAGCTGTCTGTAGAGTTTAGAAGTCAGCTGAAGTTATTTATGTTTCATCTGAAGGGAGTAAGAAAAGAGCAGTTAATATAAAAGAATGCATGTCTGACAATCATACAAGCGGATGGGAGCCTGTTTTATCTGGGTGTCCTGGTTCCAGTTAGGACAGAGTTAATTTTTCCTCATTCTAGCTGGTAGGGTGCTATGTTTTGGATTAGGATGAGAAGAGCGCTGACAACATGCTGATGTTTTAATTGTTGCAGAGCAGTGTTTACACCAGGCCAAGGACTTTTCGGCTTCTCGCTCTGTCCTGCCAGCGAGCAGGCTGGGGGTGCAGCAGGAGCTGGGAGGGGACAGACCCAGGACAGCTGACCCAAACTGGCCAAAGGGGTATTCCATACCATCTGACGTCATGCTGAACAATATATAGGGGTGGCTGGCCGGGGTGGGGGGCCGGCTGCTCGGGGAAAGGCTGGGCATCGGTCAGCGGGTGGTGAGCAATTGCATTGTGCATCACTTGTTTTCTTACACATTATTATTATTAATACTATTATCATTATCACTATTATTATTATTATTGTTATTATTATATTCCTGTCTTAATAAACTGTCTTTATCTCAACTCACCGGCTTCACTTTCCCGTTTCTCTCCCCCATCCCAGAGAGGGAGGGGGGAGGGTGAGCGAACGGCTGTGTGGTGTTTAGCTGCCAGCCGGGTTAAACCACAACACTGGGTCTGTGCATTTTGTATCTGTATGCTGTTGAGGAGATTGTCAGAATTCTGATTAGAGAATAAGGAACCTACAGAAAGTGCAGTACGCAAATGCTGGAGAGCACGGGTCAAAGTTTTACGCTTCCTGGGACTGCCTAGCATATTAAGAGGTCTAGGGAAGAAATGGCTGTGGTTCGACATTAATAGCACATTGACAAGTGTGATTTAAACCTATCCACATCTAAATCAGTCAGCCCTACTGAAATCTTCAAATACTTAAGAGGTAACCCGTAGCCAATGGTGTCAAAAAGTGCTGTGAGATTTGAGAAAGTAACCTGCATTTCTCTCCCATAACAGTTTTGTCCTTGTGTGAGAAGCGAGTGAGGGATTTTGCTGCCCTTGTGTCTTTTGTTTAACCTCTATCAGCACCACAGGTAGTAAACTGCCACTGTCTTAACTAAATGTTACGCCTTTGAGAAACAAATCAGATGGCAAATAATCTGTTAAGAGCTGACTGCCTTCTTCCCCCCAGACAGCTGAGATGCACCTCTTTTTCCCTCTCCCAAGCACTTGCTGCTTTGCACTTCCTTTTCTTTCATTGGAGAGTCAGATAAATCGGTTGCTTTGCACTAGTATATGTTCCTTGGAAAGCCGCTTAAACTCTCTTCAAACACTGCACTACCTATAAATTGATTGCTTCCTCTAAGTGGCGCTTCTGCTCTAGCCGGATCCTCTAAATCCCATTTTACTGCTTCTGCTTACTAAGCAGGTGAGAGAAACTTTCATAACCGGTGAGCAGAGAAGAAGGAGCTGTAGTTCTGTATAAAGGAAATGTTTGGAAGTTTTGAAGATGTTTCCCCTGCTCAGCTGCCATCCCTATGTTAATCAATTGCCTGATCTTTTGCATTACAGCAGAAGTCTTGATTCAGTTATTAAGGAAAGTTATTTCTGAAAATACTCAGCCCCCTCTGTGCATGCCAAACCTTTAATGGCACTGTGCAATACGCACATTGCAGTGATAAATCAGGTTGTGGAATGAATGGCAACATAAATATTTGGCTCCAGATCCAAAATGTCATTTATTTGGCCATTTTATTTAGGGTAGCACCCCCCGCCCCTCCCATTCCTTCCACCTCCCTTCCCTCCCCTCCCCTCCCCTACACTCCCCTCCCCTCCCCTCCCCCCCCCTTACACTCCCCTGCCCTACACTCCCCTCCCCTACACTCCCCAATACTCCCCTACGCTCCCCTCCCCTATACTCCTCTCCCCTACACTCCCCTCCCCTACAATACCCTCCCCTACACTCCCCTATATTCCCCTATACTACCCCTCCCTACACTCCTCTCCCCTACGCTCCCCTATACTCCCCTACACGGCCCTCCCCTCCCCTGCCCTCCCCTCCCCTGCCCTGCCCTGCCCTCCCCTCCCCTCCCCTCCCCTCCCCTCCCCTCCCCTCCCCTTCCCTCCCCTTCCCTCCCCTCTTGTCCTCTCTTCTCCTCCTCTCCTCTCTTCTTCTCCTCTCTTCCCCTTTCTTTCACAAACTTGAATGCCGAAGAGGGAGAACCGTCACTTCAAATCGCTTCAGTCATTCTCGTAGCTTATATCACTGCCTGATTCATGGGAATCCATCAGCGGTAATCATAAGCGTTGCAGCTGCTGGGTCACTAGTCAAGCAAGAGTCTCAAACTGGGAATCGCTGACTTCTTTCTGTGGCTCAGACAGGTGACTTTCAATTCCACCCTGCCTTGGACACGTCCTTGGACACGTCCTCTTGCTGTGTCCCCACCTACAGTGCAGTTTTGCTTAGAAGCAGAAGCACGGTTTTGAAGTAGTTCCACTACTTCCATTTTCAATGATTTAGCTTGGCTAGCCAAGTGGCTTCTGTAAATAGAACACAGTCAAGAGATTTTGGTTAGAAACAACTAACTGAGCAGTTCCTTTCCACATGGGCAATGAATGTTTACCCTTTCCTAATGGAGACTACAGTGTAAGAGATAATGACAGATCATTCAGAGAGCTTTGAAATAGCCCTTGGGGATGCTTAGTCCAGAGGACCAGAGTAAATCCGTCTAAAATACACCATGGAATCACTCTGAATTACTTCCTAACAGAAGCATGTCCTTACTATGTCTGCTATGGCTTCAGCTGGTTTCAGTGTTCTTCTTCACCTAATACTTCAATTAAGAGTTCTAAAGGAAGACGGAAAGATGGAGAAATATCTAAATCACGGATGAAAAGTGCTTTGAGAACGTTGGTCATTAGCCCCATAAAGCATCAAAGTGCTGTCCTCTGAAGCAAATGCTTTATTCTCTTGATATCGAAGGAGGTAAATAAATCCAATGTTGTAACATTAAGGATTGGTTAGAAAAGTAAACCTTGAAAACAAGTAAAGGAGAAGACCAAGTAAGCAATTGCAGTGCCTGTGGGGTAACTGCAGGGTTAGGCAAAGAACTATTGTGCAATGCAATCTTGTTATAAAAGAAGTATTATGTGAATTTTTACTGTTTTATTTCTTGAGTGTTCTATTTGAAAGGGAGTGAATCTATCAGGATTAGCTGTTTAGTTTAGAAATGTAATGAAAATTGGCTTCTCTTTCCTTTTGAGTTCACCCCTTTTTATAGGATTTTATAATCGAGTAAGTAGGTATTTTTTTAAAACAGGGTAAAAGCGGGTAATTATGTGCACAATTATTTTTAAAATACAGTAACAATAGCAAGGATGAGATGAAGGGTATTTATACACTATTATACTGTCACGGTATGTGCCGTACATTAGTAACAGTCAGAGGATTCATGTTAGTGAACAAAAGATGTCTTTAAATAAGTAAATAAATAATTAAATAAATATGCATATAGGTAGATAGATTGACAGATAGATAGACAGACAGACAGGCACCTAAGAAACTGCTGTGAAGCTTCTTGCTCTCTTTTCTAAAAGTTAAAGTGAATACAGCATCAGGGTGTGTTAGAAACATTACAAGCATTACCTTCAATCCACCACAGGTACACACGAGAGGTCAGTCTGCAGGTTGTGAAGGCAAAGAAACTGCTCTGGTTTGATGTGAAGAACCAAGACGTAAGTTGCTGTCAGAGAAAAGATGCTGTCAAAGTGCGTCACGTCTACGCTAGAGCATCTCTGCCAGCATCTGTAGTGCATCTATATGCACCTATAGTGGAGCATCTCTACTTATCCAGTCTGGGTGATCTTAGGAGCATTCTGAAGCCCCAGAGGAGGGTCTGTTTGTCTTTTTTGCTTTTATAGCCAGTGAAAATTCTTATAATTTTACACAGAGTGGATGAAAAACACTGAGTGTACTTCCAATCTTCACAGCTTCTAAGCAAGTGGAGATGAGGTTGCGGAATAAGCAAATAAAGTGTTGATCTGGAAGCAGCCTAAAGATTGTCTTTAACCAGGGCCTTGCATTCTTCATTTTTATACCATTACTTGCCTTCAAGTGCACGATCATGATTTTATTAACTTTCTACCACTACAGAAATGCACCTGAGTCTTTCACAAAACTTACGGGTGGTAATTGGAAATATTCATCAGCATTCTCTATTTCCTTCTTCATCTCAATTCTCTTCTGGCCTGTGAAGCTTTTCAGATCAGAGATGAAGATCAGCTATAATACAGAGTTTTGGAGACTGCAAAGGAAAAGAAGAATCATACTGAAAACTCTTTTCAGCCTCACGTGCAATCATCAAAGAAAAGAATACCAAAAGGATACTGCTTTATCACGGTAAGCATAAATTTGAGCATAGGTCTCCTATAAGTGAAGCGAGGTTAAACAGGTTCCAAAGAAGGTGAAGGAGCACACCCAAAATCATTTCCATAAAACCGTGTTTTCAAACAAATGGTTTAAAGATTTAGATTTTCTTACAGGTGAAGAATGAAAATATAAAATAAAACAAAATAAAAAATTACCAGGACATACAGTTTTCTTCTAGCTTGCTTTGCTTCATTCAGAATCTGAGTCTTGGGTCACAATCAGGGAGCAGCATTGTACAGAAATGCCAAAGCCTCCCCAAGCTTGTTATATCTTCATCAACAGGGCTTTGATACTGCTGCCTCCTCAGCAACATCGGCAATTTAGTAGGAAAGTTGGTGTCCACCAGGTCAAATTAGGAAGAGGAAATCCCTCTTGCCACAACTTCACACTCACAGCAGAGTTGGCAGGACAGAGCGATGGACAGAGAAGTATCTATGAGAGTGTTAGAAAACAGACTTTAGAACAGATTTCCATCAACCCAGGAAAAATTACTTGCTCATCCCTTCAAACTAAACTCTAAGTAGAAGGAGGTGATCCCAAGCTGCATTCCTGACATCTATGCTGCAAAGTCATCCAATGTGACATGTTACTATACCAGCCTGTTAGGAAGACAAACAAGAGTTTTGAGTTTATGATGTTTGTTTAGAATTAAGCTCAAAGCGTTAGTCCTTTGATATGTTTTTGTCTGCAAGTGTTTTCACTGTTTCCCAGACAATGTCTCCAGCAAGCTAGCTGCTTGTTTCATTTGGCCAGATATTTGGCCATATCTGGCCAGATATTTGCCTTCTTAGTCAATAACCAAATCTGTCAAGTTAAGAACATGTAATTAATGAGAAGGAAATCCTTTTATTTTGATCTGAGTTCACTTTTTTGTTTTTTGTTTTTTTTTGGTTTTTTCTTTCTAGACCAAGAATGAATCACGGAGAACCAGCAAAACTGAGGTGAAAAATGAAATGAAAAATGTTAAGGTCAGGCAGCTTGCTCACTGCAAGTGCTAATCTGGAAGCAGATGGAGTGCATCTTCATACACCACATCCTGAGACGCTCAACAGGTCAGCCCATTTGATGAAGTACATTGCTGTCCTGAATTTTAATGTGACAGGGGTACTTTTAAGTCTCTTGTTTATGCTTTAGTACTTGAGGCGTATGGCAGGAGCACAGCACACTCTTATTTGTCCACCCTTATTTGTTGATGGTGTGTAGGAAAAAGAGAACGTGCAGAGGCCCTCACCCATACATTGCATCTGTCACTCTGTGCAGCTACATCACTGAGCAAAAGTACCAAACGTAATGCTTGTGAAAGGACTTTACACAAACTACAGAATACTAAAACGAAGCATTCACAATAAAAACACATTTTTTGCCTCAGCCAAGCATCAAACCACTTACAGAAGGGCATGGGCCCTCTCTGTGCACCTCAAGGTGGGATCCACAAATCCTCACGTGGTTTCATCACATCCAGCACGCTTCTCTGTCCCTCCTAGCTAAACTTGCACAGAGGCAGCTGCTCCCAAATTGCCATGGTGACATCACTCAGTTCTGTTTCTGAAGTCATCACCGTAGGCGCCTTGCAATGACAACAGAACACTCTCTGTTGCTAATGCGTATGTCTCAGAAACAATTAGAGAAGTGCCACTATCCCCAAGTTGACTTGAATTAGAGTAGTTCAAAAATGATTCTCTGCTACCATACATCCGTGGAAGGTGTGGGATAAATCTTGTCCTTCAGCAAGGATTACAGACAAAAGGAGCTTGATTGTGATACGTTCCCCTTACTTCCAGAGCTGTTGACTTTTTATTTCCGTGTAAGAAAAAAGAAGGTGAACTCAACAATTCTCTTCCTCCGAGTTGGGAATATGAAATAAGCCCAATTATCCAGGAAGCCTTAAAAAGGAAACTATATTTTTCCTTGTTAAACACCTTGTTTCTTCTGAAAAATTTTCCAGTACTTTGCAGCTGCGGTGGTTTTAATCGGGTGGGCAGCCGAGTTCCACCACGGCCACTCTCTCACTCCCCTTCCTCAAAGAGAAAGGGGGAGCAAATGCGATGCAAAGGGCTCAAGGGTTGAGATAAGGACGGGGAGATAGCCCCCTGCCCCTGCTCCACGTGGGGTCCCTCCCACGGGATGCCGTCCTTCCCGAACTGAGCCTGCGGGGGCTGCCCGCAGGCAGCAGCTCTTCAAGAACAGCTCCCACATGGCTCCGTACCACGGGGTCCATCCATCCCCCACGAGCAAACTGCTCCAGCACGGGTCCCCCACGGGTGGGCGGCAGCTCCCCCCAGCCCCCCTGCTCCTGCATGGGCTCCTGTCCACGGGCTGCAGCTCCGGCCCGGGGCCTGCTCCTGCGGGGGCTCTCCATGGGCCGCAGCCTCCTCCAGGCCACATCCACCTGCTCCACCGGGGGCTCCTCCACGGGGGGGCTGCAGCGTGGAGATCTGCTCCGTGTGGGACCCATGGGCTGCAGGGGGACAGCCTGCTCCACCAGGGGCCTCTTCTCATGCTGCAGGGGACTTCTGCTCTGGCACCCGGAGCACCTGTCCCCCTCC
This sequence comes from Anser anser, assembly GCF_964211835.1. Classification (NCBI taxonomy): domain Eukaryota; kingdom Metazoa; phylum Chordata; class Aves; order Anseriformes; family Anatidae; genus Anser; species Anser anser. The sequence goes on along the minus strand of NW_028153858.1, from coordinate 65,879 downwards.
TTCTTCGCTGATGTAAGTGCCTGCAAGGCTGTTTCTCACTCCTCTCTCTCTCCCTGTGAAGCAGCCTTTTTTGTTATTTTTTTCCCACTTCCTTAAATATGCTCTCACAGAGGTGCAAACAACATAGGTTATTGGCTCGGCTCTGGTCAGCAGCAGGGCCTTTATCTGACATGGGGCAGCTTCTAGATTCTTCTTACAGAAGCCACCCCTATGGCCCCCTGCTACCAAAACCTTGCCACATAAACCCACCAGAGCAACCCTTTTGGTGAAGAAATTTTTCCTAATAACCAACCTAAACCTCCCCTGGCGCAACTTAAGGGTTTTTGCTCTTGTCTTGTCACGTGGGGCTTGGGAGAAGAGAACCATTCCCACCTCCCTGTGTTAGTAATAGAAGAAGAAATAATACAATATTGTTTAATATGTTACATTTGCGATGTACTGTTCCGAGGCTGCGCTTGGAAGATACAAAATATATGTGTAAGGGTAACATGAGAGAATGCACCGATTCATGATGAGTTGTAAGGCGGATTAGAAGAATGCTCAATTTGCAAGACATCTGGATAACTGGGGCTTCTTGGACTCTGGGAACTGGATCAAACCAACCTTGCGGTTTGGACTGAGACCAAGGGCTCAGAGAGCATGCGTGAGAAGGAAAGGTTAAAAAGTTCAACTCTGATGAAGACATCTTACTTCATCCCGACGACCACCCGGACGACCACCAGAGAGTAGTACGCAAGCGCAGAAGGACTGATAAGATAACTAGCATACGAAGCGAGGCTAGGTGGAGCTAGGAAATGAATATGCATAGATGAGTTGTGAAACCTAATGCATATGTAGTATCTTAGGAGATAAAAGAGAACTAAGAGAACAAATCAGACGAAGTTAGATTTGGGCAGGCATGCCCCTAACTTTCGGCGCCTAATAAAGCACCTTCATATAATCACTCTGTGGATCATGTGTTTTCATGAACGCTAACATTTTGGCGACCCAGATGGGACCTCGTGTTCACTGCTGAGGCGGCTCGCGAACTGATCACGCTCCAGCCGGCACCGAGGAGTTTCTCGGGGAGCCATCGGCCGCGACCGACCCCCGCTGCTCACAACGTACCTCTGAAAGGGTAAGAAAAAGGTGCTTTCTGGTAATCGGTACCGATCTGGTCTGGGAGCCTGCCGGTCAGACGCGGCGAAAGCCACGGACGGTTGGGCTAGGGAATTCCCGTGGTAAGCCTAGGCGCCGTCCATCAGACAGTCGCGAAAGCGCTGCAGGTTCGGCATCAGTGGTCTGGTTTTGCTGCAGGCTCAGCATCTGGTTCGGTTCGGTAAAAGCTATAGCTGATAATGGAAAAACTTAAAAGTATTCTGGGCGGTAATGCTTCAGTACCGCGATCCTCCCCTTTGGGCTGTTTACTAGCACACTGGAAGGAGGGGTGTTTCGGGCAGGAGTTACGAAAGGGTAAACTGGTTGATTACTGTAATGTTTGGTGGCCACAGTACGAACTAGAAGATCAAGAAAGTTGGCCAGAAAACGGAACCTTACAGTACAATGCTATCTTACAATTAATGTTATTTTGTGAGCAAGAAGTGCAAGGGGCCTCTCTGTGTGATTGCGTGATTGTGTTGTGAGTGAGACGCAGCATCGCTGCGAAGCGAGTGCGGAGTTCCGATCCGCGGTTCCGTATTCTCCGCGAGGGGAGCAGCCGGAGACGAACGAAGCGCATGACAGACCGAAAAGAAGTGCTGCTTTATCCAAATGTTGATTGGTGGTGCCCAATATATGGGCCCGGCGGTGCATCTTGCAATCCTATTTCGTTCTTAAATGTTTTGAGTGTGACAAGGAGGAAGGTGGGAGCATTATCTAAGTAACAGTTTAAAAGTTTCGGTATATTCGCGGTGGTGTTTGGTCGGTTTCCCAAGTATCAGGGGAAGGGGGCTGACTGATTATCAAAGCGGTAGAACGGAGAGTCACTTCTTTGGTGGTTCGGGCTTGAGCCCTGGGAATTTGGTAAGAAGGGGGAGAGCGAATTTATTTAGGCCTCAATACCTTTTAAACCCCCGTCTTGATGGATACACAGGAGTGATTCCTTGTTTTGTGTAGGCTTACTAACAAAGTGCATGAGAAAAATTAGCATTCGGCTTGAAATTCGGCCTTGTTGAAATGTAAATTTTGTGGAAAAGGTGGTATTGTTTGTCTAGAAGACGGAAGGCTGAGTGCTTCAGGTGTTTTTCCGAAGTCCTGTGGATTTATGATTGGAACGGGGCTCATTAATAATCTGAAATAGTGAAGTTTGTATGTGGAGTCTAATCCTAGAGAATTGGGACATTTGAGAAGATTAGGAAAACACAGTAAAAACCTGCAATAAAAAGGTTTGCGTGGAAATTGTAACAAGGGACAGTAATTAATATAAATAAATAAAAGGGAATGGGAAATCAAGGAAATGGGTAATATCCAAAACAAAGACGTTTTAAAGAAAGCCTCCTTGGGTGTATATTGGCACATTGCAAGGATATTGTCGGAACGGGGAGTGGGGGGGGCGCGGAAAGCAAGAGGATTTCCACTAAGTATTGCAATCAATGGTGGCCACTGTATAAACTAAATGGCCACTTTATGGGTCAATCGACTATAACAGTGTCTTGCAATTAATGTTGTTTGTGAGGAGAGAAGGAAAATAGGATGAAATGTTGTATACTGGTATGTTGTTTCAGCATCTTGGAGGGAAAAGGTATGGAATTAAGTTGGCCCCTGACTGAGCCTTTGGTGTTGGCATTAGAAAAGTACAGGCTGGAGGAAGATAAAGGAAGTGTTAAAAGGGTTGTTGAAGGTGTTAAAGGTTGTGTGGCATGTAGTATTTAACAGAGCTCTTTGAAGTTGAATGAGCAGGGGAAGAGGATGTAGGAATGTTAATAGTTCCGCCTCAACCCGAGGCTGAGATCTCGAAATCACGGTGTGAGCCCTCTGGGGCAGAGGGACCATGATGGGTCCGGGAGAGATTTGTCATGGAAACAGAAAAGCAGCTAACTCTTAAAACAACCTGAGTTCATGTGTGAGCTCAGATTGCCAACGGGACCGCTCAGGGAACTTTCAACCATTGCATTCCCCTGACCGACCCCCCCCCTCCCCACTGAGACCCTTACCACCCCGGAAATTATGTAAATACCAAAATCTGTTTAAATTAGGAATTGAGAATCTGTTCCAACAAGGTCCAAAAGAAAACCCTATGGAATTTTTGAATTTTTGGACCAACTTTGAAATGCAATGGAAAAAAAAAAAAAGACAGAAAATTTGGACCTGGCTTCAGAAAACAAACAGAGGCAATTGGCTAGCCTCTTTCTAGGGCAATCGGCCCCTGATATCAGAAAGAATTTGTCTTAGGCTGCAGGATAAACTTACAACAGTCAGAAATGACGGGGACCTGGGGCATCTACCCTAGCAGGTCCACTAGTTGAAATAAAGCTAGGAAACGAAGAGAGAGGCTTGAATTTTTTGTTGTTGTTGGTTACAGGAGCTTCTTTCTCTGTGTTAATTAGTCTGTAAATGTAATAGGAACAACATATTCAGTGTTAAATAGTTTAAAAGGACGATTAGGAACTAAGACAACTACAATAATTGGAGCCACAGGGAAGGAGGAGGAACGGCCATTCTTACAACCCCTTGATTTGCGTTTTGGGGGTAAGGAACTAAACTATGATTTTTTGTATGTACCAGAATGCCCGATTCCACTCTTGGGACGAGATCTATTAGCTAAATTAGATGCAACAATAACCTTTGAGGATGGAGAATTAATAATGAAGGTACCTGAGTCCAAAGTAGGACAAATCCTAATGATCAAAGATAAACCCTTTGTTAATATTCCAAGAGAAGTAGAAAATGCAGTTATACCAACAGTATGGGAAACAGATGTACCAGGGAAGTCGAAACTGGCACAACTGGTAAAGGTGGAATTATAGGAAAGAGCCAAACCTGTTCGAATCAAACAATATCCACTTAAGATAGAAGCTAGGCAGGGGACAGTGAAAATTATTGACAAATTTCTCAAATATCAGATTTTGGAAGAATGTAAATCGGAATACAATACTCCAATTTTTCCAGTAAAGAAGCGGAATGGCAAATATAGATTGGTACGAGATCTTAGAGCAATAAATGAAATAACAACGGACATTTACCCGGTAGTGGCTAATCCTTACACATTGTTAACATCTGTGAGAGAGATATATAAATGGTTTACTGTGATAGATTTAAAGGATGCCTTCTTTTGCATACCTCTTGATAAAGATAGTAGAAAATTATTTGCCTTCAAATGGGAAAACATATTGAAGTTTTTGTACCACATATGGTAACAACTGTTTTAGAACAAAAGGGGGGCCACTGGTTATCACCCAGCCGAATGATGAAATATCAGGCAATACTAACTGAACAAGATGACGTAACCTTGAAAACGACTAACCTGTTAAATTCAGCAGTATTTCTAGGAACTGTTCCAGAAGAAGGACCGTTGGAACACAATTGTGTGGAAATAATTGAACATACCCATGCGAGCCGCGAGGATTTGAAGGATGTACCCCTTGAAAGGTATGACTGGGAACTTCTTACTGATGGTAGTAGTTTTGTGGAGAACGGAACACGATATGCAGGGTATGCAGTAACAACCCTGAAGACAGTGATCGAAGCAAAACCTTTACCACCTGGAACATCAGCACAGCGAGCGGAACTGATAGCCCTGACTCGAGCACTGGAACTGAGTAAAGGGAAGATGGTAAATATTTGGACAGATTCAAAGTATGCTTTTGGAGTAGTCCATGTTCATGGAGCATTATGGAAAGAAAGAGGGCTGTTGTCCTCACAAGGAGCCAATATAAGATATCAAGAGGAGGTGTTAAATTTGATAAATGCGGTACAAAAACCAAACCAAGTGGCTATTATGCACTGTAAAGCTCATCAAGGAGGAACCTCAAAAATATCAGAAGGGAATCGGCTGGCAGATCGAGCAGCTCGACAAATTGCTCGGGAGGTGTGGAATGTAATGGCTTTGGTACCACTCAAGGTAGGCCCCACTTGTCTTAATCTTCCCAAGGAACCAAGATATTCACCAGAGGATGAGAAATTAGCAAATCTCCTAAAGGCCCGAAAGAACTCTGATGGATGGTATGTAACTGCTATGGGCCAGGTAGTAATACCCCCCTTGGTGATGCGAGAAATACTTCAGACGAGACATAATGAATGTCACTGGGGTGCAGAGGCAATGGTAACATTTTTAAAACGTAGCATCATCTCTACACACATGTTAACAATGGCAAAATCAGTAATGTCAAAGTGTGAGATTTGTCTGAAAAATAATCCAGTAGCAAGAAAACATGCTGAAATGGGAAGAGTTAGAGTAGGAATAGAACCAGGAGATTACTGGCAAGTTGATTTTGTAGAGTTACCTAGGACCGGGGGATATAGGTATTTGTTAGTAGGGGTTGACACCTTTTCCGGATGGCCGGAAGCCCTTCCCTGTCGCACCAATCAAGCTAAAGAGACAGTAAAATGGTTACTGCGGGAAATCATTCCGAGGTTTGGGGTACCATTAGGAATATCCTCGGATAGGGGTCCGCACTTTGTTTCATCTGTGGTTAAAGACGTAAGTCGACTATTAGGAATTTCTTGGAATTTACATACTGCATGGAGACCCCAATCTAGTGGACAGGTAGAAAGGATGAACCAAACTCTAAAGGGACAGATCAGTAAAATCTGCCAGGAAGCCAAAATACAATGGCCACAAGCTTTCCCTATAGCTTTACTGAGAATAAGGATAAAGCCAAGGAGTGGAATGTCAGTAAGCCCATACGAGATAATGTATGGAAAGCCTTATGAATCCCCAGAACCAAATCCTAACATGCATATAACAGGGAACCAGGATGTTTATAATTATGTATTGTCTCTTGGTAAAACTTTAGCTCAACTTCAAAGTGTTCTGGTGTGGAAGCGACCGTTGGCACTGGAAAATCCTATCCACGACATTCAGCCAGGTGACCGAGTGTACATTAAAAACTGGAATGAAGAACCCCTGAGAGAACGGTGGGCCGGACCTTATCAAGTATTATTGACTACTTTTACAGCTGTAAAGGTAGAAGGGGTGGATGCTTGGATTCATTATACTCGGGTGAAAAAGGTTCCCGAATTTTGGTCAGTGCGAGCAATCGGAGATACAAAACTACAGATGAGGCGCGTATAACCATACGATGTTGGGGTTCTTAACAACAGTATCGATAACAGTAATTGTTTTGTGTAAATACCTTGTAATTGAGTTCCTAGAAATACCAGAAAAATATAAGAAAGAGGAAATATTCAGAGGAGAAAATGTTACTTTGGAATGTGGAATGCACAACGATAAACCAATAACAATTAGCTCTCTACAGGTGGTGTGGGGAAAAATAAATGACTCCAGACAGAGCCAGGAAATATACGTAGACACAACCAGGGACAATACAGGACTGAAGGCTGGATGGAAGGGGAAGGCGTACGTAAGTAAACCCATAGAATTGGGCCAACAACTGAGAGGAGCTACCACCTGAACCCTGTTTAGTGTTACTAAAGTCAACAAAGGAAACTACCGGTGCATGGTAACACGTGAAAATAGCACAGATTACGGGATAAGAGAAATATTGGTATATCTGAAATTGGATAAAGGAATATTGGTAGCCCACTGAAAAGGATCTAGAAGAAAAAGAGAGGGCCAGGTGCCATGGACACAAGTGGTACAGATCCCACACAGGCAACCATCAGAGAATTTACTGGTAGGATTGATTAAAGATTTTGCCATAATGAAAGGAACTGATAGAATTACTGCTTGTATGCCCATTCCAAAAGCAACAGGGGACCCGCTTGAGTGGGGTATAACCACCTCCCACTGCCCCAAGTAAAAGGAAATGAAACAATTCAATGTAAAGAAGTGAAAGTTTTAGAGAGGATAAATGTTACACAATACTATAGGAAACTGAGCCCCCCAACATCGAGGTCTGAATGTGAAAAGAAAAACTATCATTTCATAACGATAGGCAGATTTAAGAATGTGGGACAGTGTCATTACGACGAACTACGTGTAGTAGAAGGAGTTAGAGAAAAGATTGTTTGGGAATGTCAAGAGAAAAATAAGCCAAAAGGAATGAAAGGGTGGGATAGTGATTGGACAGTAAGTTTATTGCAGAAATTCCAGTATGGAGGGAATACATCATGGTGTATTAAATGGCAGGGAAAGCAGAATGGAACTGATCAGTTTTATACAGTAAGCCGGGTTGATAGGAGTGGTAGACAAGAGTCAACAAAGGTAGCTTGGTGGACTTGTGAGAAGAAATATACTTGCGACAGCAATAATGAAGATGTTGAGCACTTACTTCCGGTATTGATAGCTCTTAGGGCAGGATGTGCTTGCCGAGGAATTAAGTACAATTCGGAAAGAAATAGCCAGGCTAGTCAAGTCGCAGTGGATTGTAGCTATAGTACCATACAAAGTCCAGGACAATTTGTATGGGCAGCCAGTAATGGAACTTGGACTACACACCCACCGATAGATGGGGAAGTAAAAGAAATAACTCTAGGACTCCCTCCCCACACTGCGTCCAATATGGAAAAAGTCTCCTTTTAAGGGAAAGTTGGAAACCCTACAAATTAGTAGGGCAAAAAGAAGTTTAGAAGAAGGGGCAGATGAAGATATATGGCATGAACCCTCGGATGGAGTAAAATTCAATTGGGCATTAGAATCTCTATTTGCAAAGGTAGCTACTTATCGAAATAGGGAAATGATTTATAAACTTACAGGACAAGTGAGTAGGCGCACGAGAGCCACGAAAGAAGGCTTTAGAGACCTTAATATCCAACTACAAGCTACAGCTAAAATGGTGCTACAGAATCGATTAGCATTAGATACACTGTTATTAAAGGAACATGGAGTATGTGGATTTCTAAAAGATCGTATTGATCATTGCTGCATCCACATTCCAAATGTGACTATTGATGTAGAACATGACATAGAACAACTGGCTCGAGTGGAACAAGATGCAGAACAGGAAGAGAAAGATATGACAACAAGCTGGTTGGATAACATTTTTAGTGGATGGAATATTAGTAATTGGGTTAAGTCCTTACTGGAGACAATAATTATATTGGTGATTGTAGGGGTACTAATTTGGTTAACATTTATAATGCTGAAAAGTCTGGTTCTAAGGAAGACAACCTGGAACCGGACAGTGATGCAAACTATTGCTCGGCAAATGGAACCACATCCTCAATATCCTCCACCGGCATCTAACAACTTTGGATTTCAGAGAAAGAATCTGAGGAACCCAGGAGGTGAAATGGAATGAAAACCGAATAGACAAGATCAGTTTCAGATCAAGTGAACCCAACCAGAAGGGTGAATGTAACATAAAGCAGAAGTGGTGGACTTATGAAATGTTGTGACAATCCTAATCTTTGTAATTTCCTTGATTCTTAATGATGTAATTTTCCGTGATTATATTATTGGTGAGCACTGAGTGTAAAATATTTTAGTTAGTTAGTGAAAGCATTTGCCCTCCTCGAAAGGAGTGAAATGCTTTCAAAGGGGGGAAATGTTAGTAATAGAAGAAGAAATAATACAATATTGTTTAATATGTTACATTTGCGATGTACTGTTCCGAGGCTGCGCTTGGAAGATACAAAATATATGTGCAAGGGTAACATGAGAATGCACCAATTCATGATGAGGAGTAAGGAGGATTAAAAGAACGCTCAGTTTGCAAGACATCTGGATAACTGGGGCCTCTTGGACCCTGGGAACTGGATCAAACCAACCTTGCGGTTTGGACTGAGACCAAGGGCTCAGAGAGCATGCGTGAGAAGGAAAGGTTAATAAGTTCAACTCTGATAAGACATCTTACTTCATCCCGACGACCACCCGGACGACCACCAGAGAGTAATACGCAAGCGCAGAAGGACTGATAAGATAACTAGCATACGAAGCGAGGCTAGGCGGAGCTAGGAAATGAATATGCATAGATGAGTTGTGAAACCTAATGCATATGTAATATCTTAGGGGATAAAAGAGAACTAAGAGAACAAATCAGACGAAGTTAGATTTGGGCAGGCATGCCCCTAACTTCCGGCGCCTAATAAAGCACCTTCATATAATCACTTTGTGGATTATGTGTCTTCATGAACGCTAACATCCCCAGCCTCAAAAACTGCATTGCCCACGACCCCCAGGCAGCTGACCCCCTCTGCAGTTGCAGCACAGGTGGAAATGGGCGCATGGCTGGAGAGATGCACCTCTGCTCTGCTGGAGCTCTGGCTGCAGAAGACATGCCCCATGCCTTGGACCCATGGGCGTGAGGGCAGAGGGTTTTCTGGGTGGGAGAGGAGGCAAGGGGGCATGTTCAGAGGAAGGGGTCTGCACTGAATGGAAAAAATATGGAGTTTTCTGATGAATTCTCCCTCTGACAAGATTTCTGATTAACTTTCCCCTCATTCCTTGATCATATCCCTGATGCCTGAAGGTTTTATTTCTGGGAGTTGTTTCCCTGTCTCATGTCTTATTCCTGTTTCTGCTCACAGCCTCAACCAAATCTGTGTGCAGTAATCGTTGCCCTTCAGAAACCTGCCTGTATGCAAGAGACTGCCTAGGTGCATGTGCATCTTTGCAGGTGCAAAAGGACCTGTCAGAAAGCCCTGCTGGGTTCAGCAAAGTTGATGCTGTCGCTTTCAATATGAAGAGGAGAGGCTGAAGGTACATTTGGGGCAGCTCACAAACATACTGATCCTCAGAGTTACAGTTCAGGAGTCTCAGCAATGTGCTCAAACTCACAGCTCCTCTTCCACTTCTTCCTGCTTCCCCTCCTGTCCAGTAGAGTAGGCAATTGAAAAGAGGGCAGAAAATCCCTATTTTGACCTTGTTTGCTTAGAAAAAATTGCTTGGGAAATGCCCTTGTCGTACAATGGAGCTGTGAGCAGGCTGCCCCAGGCAGCAGCCTCCCGCCAGCAGCAGGACCCTGCCCTGCCGGGGGGGCTCCTTCCACCCGCAGCTTCTCCGCGCAGCGCCCTGGGCAGCTCCCCGGGCAGGCTGAGTGCTGAGCCTGGCAGGCGGCAGAGGCCCTGCCCCGGCACACAGCCCCTGGGGCACAGCAGGGACCCTGCTCTGCACCACAGCCCCGGGCACCCCTGCCTGCACCCCAGGATTCACAGCCTGCAGCTGGCCTGCAACAAGGGAGCCCTCGGAGGCCTGCACGTTCACCCTGCAGCAGGGAACCTTAGCAATGGAGCTTGTGCTTCTCCACACTAAAGAAATACCAAGTGCAACCAGCCAGATCTTCTGTGGGAAGTTCTGGGTCTGGAAATCTTCCCTGATACTCCTGTGCACTGCACTGCAGAAGGAGGCTTACCCTGTTATGTGCTATGAAGATTTCTCCTCCTCTCAGCTCTCAGTATTCTCATATTCCACTCAGCCGGTAACCTCCCTCTCCCTTCTCTCCCCTACCCGTGCCAGCTGCAGGCAGTGCCCCCAGCCCTGCTGCGCTGGGCAGAGGAGCTGCTCCTGGGCAGAGCTGGCTCTCTGCAGCGCTGCCCGCTTGCCAGGAGCTCCCCTTGGGCCCAGGAGCCCGGCCCAGCTCAGCAGCAGAGGCCCAGCCCAAGGCCTCCCTTGCTCTGCCCCCCACCAGGCTCCCTGCCCATGGCCCTGGGGCTGCAGGGGAACCTGCTGGGAAACAGCCTGAAGGGATCCCTGGGGTTCCCTCCCTCACCTGGCACACACACTTCTTCACACCTGGGTCATTTCCCCTAGCAGAAAACCACTCCTCGAAAGGAGTGAAATGCTTTCAAAGGGGGGAAATGTTAGTAATAGAAGAAGAAATAATACAATATTGTTTAATATGTTACATTTGCGATGTACTGTTCCGAGGCTGCGCTTGGAAGAAAGGTGCAAGGGTACATATGAGATATGTGCAAGGGTAACATGAGAATGCACCAATTCATGATGAGGAGTAAGGAGGATTAAAAGAATGCTCAATTTGCAAGACATCTGGATAACTGGGGCTTCTTGGACCCTGGGAACTGGATCAAACCAACCTTGCGGTTTGGACTGAGACCAAGGGCTCAGAGAGCATGCGTGAGAAGGAAAGGTTAAAAAGTTCAACTCTGATAAGACATCTTACTTCATCCCGACGACCACCCGGACGACCACCAGAGAGTAGTACGCAAGCGCAGAAGGACTGATAAGATAACTAGCATACGAAGCGAGGCTAGGCGGAGTTAGGAAATGAATATGCATAGATGAGTTGTGAAACCTAATGCATATGTAGTATCTTAGGAGATAAAAGAGAGCTAAGAGAACAAATCAAACGAAGTTAGATTTGGGCAGGCTTGCCCCTAACTTCCGGCGCCTAATAAAGCACCTTCATGTAATCACTTTGTGGATTATGTGTTTTCATGAACGCTAACAATAAGACATCTTACTTCATCCCGACGACCACCCGAGAGTAATACGCAAGCGCAGAAGGACTGATAAGATACGAAGCATACGAAGCGGGGCTAGGCGGAGCTAGGAAATGAATATGCATAGATGAGTTGTGAAACCTAATGCATATGTAATATTTTAGGAGATAAAAGAGAACTGAGTGAACAAATCGGACAAAGTTAGATTTGGGCAGGCTTGCCCCTAACTTGCGGCGCCTAATAAAGCACCTTCGTATAATCACTTTGTGGATTATGTGTTTTCATGAACGCTAACATGCCCACCTCCCTGCCCTCTGCCCAGCGCAGTCCAGCAGCTCAGGCCGGGCTGGCCCCAGGGCAGTGTCCGGAGCAGGCTGCTGCAGGGCTCTGGGCACTGCCACCACAGCCCCAGCCCCTCTGAAGGGCACAGCAGCTCCTGGGGGCACAGAGGGCTCAGCCCCACAGATGGGACATCCAAGGCACAAGACAGCCCCCGGGAGGCCCGCAGCCCCTCCGTGCCATCCCTGGGGGTCTTCAGGCAGCTCCTCCTGCCCCAGGGCCAGGGCAGCCGGGCCCAAGCTGCTGCAGCCAGAAAGGGTTTGCTGGTCCCGTTACTTCCTCATCAGCTGCGATCCGGTCTCAGACAAAGAAGAGGCTGTAGCTGCATTTAGTTTGCTTAAATATGCCGAGAGCCTGGGGATAGCTTCTGCCGAGAGGCAAAACCCCTCTCTCAACAGAAGGGACGAGGAACAAAGCCTTCATCCTGTTAGCCTGATCTCACAGTGATACCCAGGCACAAAGCTGCAACAAGTAGCATTCCAGGAGCATCCGGCCCTATTGCTTCTTGTGCAACTGAATGGCCGCCTTCCTGAGCCTGTCGGGCTTCTCGGGCGTTCGACACCGCAAAGAAAAGGGAAGACGAGGTGGTGAGGCACAGGGAGCGAGCAAAGGCAGGGGCGGGCAGGGGCGCCCCGGGCACACAGGCCAGGTCCCCCCCTCAGGCCCCGAGACGCCCCCAGCCCGCCCACGACTCCTAAGATGGCGGCGCCCGCCCTGCCTGGTCAGGCGGTTGCACGGTTGCCATGGCAGCGAGCCCCAGCCAGCCGGCAGGGGGTGGGGCTCCGTTTGCCTGGCGGCTCTGGCAGCCAATCGGAGCCCGGGCTGAGGAGAGGCGAGCCCTGAGGGAGGAGCGGGAGGGAGGAGCGGGAAGCACTGAGGGGAGGCAGAGGCTGTGAGGGGTGGCTCCCAGAGCCCCGGCAGCGTGAGGGCAGCCGCTGCCCGGCCCTGCGTCGTGCCGTGGCGTGTTGTGTACCTTGGGGCGGTTCCCCTGGCCTGGGGACAGGCCGTGGGCAGCCCCAGTCAGGGGGAGACTGGCCCTTTAGCCCCGGCTGGGGTCTCGGAGCTCTTCTCGAGGACTGTTTCCTGGGAGAGCCTCGACGGTTCCTGGGATGGCGGAACCTCAGGCAGCACTGAGCGATTCTCGGAGAGGACCCCGATCCCCGGCCTGAAGAGCCCCTGAGCGAAGACCGCTGCTTTTTAAGTACAAGGGCAGTCTTTCAGAAATTGTTGGCCCCTGCCCGTGAGACACCGTGGAAGCTGCGCAGGGCTGTGGTGCCCGACAGGTAGGTACCTATCAGGTCCAGCAGTGGTACCCTCTTCCCTTACAAATGGTCTAGTGAAGGAGGAGCATAATGCTGTGCGCTGGGGCAACAGAACATTTGCTAAAGCATTTAAAGAAGTCATTTATACGCAGGACTATGGTGGAGACTATTAGGTCGGTCACCGAAAGGTGTGACATATGTTGGAGAAATAATCCGATAAACATGCAAAACTCCACTGCTGAGGGGCAGGCGCCTGGAGAGTATTGGCAGATAGACTTTACCGGACTGCCTAGAAAAGGGGGGCTGAAGTATTTGTTAGTCAAATTTGTTAGGTGTGGCCTGCAGCTCCCACAGGCCTCTCAGGAATGTCCCAGGAATGCGTGCGTGGTGTTTTTCTGGGGTGCTTGTGTATGCCTGCATGTGTCATCGCCTGGGTGAGGTGCTTGCCAAGAGGTTGTGAGCTGGCTGGCCTGGAGCCTGAGGTGTCTTTTCCTTGCTTTCCAGGGACTGAGGCTATCTGGGATGCTGTATGCGACTACATTCCGAAAGAGCTGAAGCGGGATAAGGTGGGCCGGTGTCGTGGGCCCTGCATGAGGCAATCCCTGCCCGAGCAGCATGGCGGTGCACTGAGACTGCCCAGGGTGCCCGGAGCAGCTTCTTGGCCAGCTGGGAGAGAAACCAAGGCCAGATGTGCTCTGCCTCTCAGGTGTTTGGCACACCCTAGGGCTTCCCTCTTCCCTGCGGTCTGAGTGGGGAGGGCGAGCAGAGAGAGGGGGGAATATCCTGGGTCCGTGCCTAGGACAATTGCTGGGAATCAGTGCCAGGTCTAATCCGTGTGCTGGAAACCTCTGGGCGCTTCTCTAGCCAAGGGATGTTGGCAAATGCTGTGAGGGGGGAGACGAAAGAAACTGAGGATGCGGCTCTTTTGCAAAGCTTTCCAAAGTGCCCCACCTTGCCCCATTGTCCCTCAGGAGTGGGCAGGGCACAGAGCAGTGTCCCCCTGCTCTGACAGCCATCCCTTTTCCCGTCTCTCAAGAACTCCCTCATCGGCCTTTCTGTCTTTTCTGTGTGCAGGGCGTTTGGGTTGCGGGACTCGGGACCTTTGGTGTTGTCCGAGAGCAGTTCCATGGCAAAGAAGGGCTGCTCTTGGTTCGAAGACCTTTCTTCCAGCTGGACATCGATGAGTTGTGGCTGGAGGAGATCTACTGTCCCACTGAGCTCCTCCCTGGTGAGAAGGCAGCAGCCCCCCTCTTCCTGCCCCATGTCCGGAACGGTTTGTTCTCCCTGCTCTTTGGAAAGGCCTGGGAGAAGTAGAGGATTGTCTCCAACGGTCAGGGTACAGCTTGAGTTCCCCCAAAAGAAACCGTGCCCCAGGAGCTCTTTCTCTTAGCGACCCTTTCTCTGGGAACTTGTTCTGAATGTTGCAAGCAACTTGGGCTTGCCGTGTCGCTGAGGATGTTGCTTCTCCTTGCAGATGGTGTCAAGATTGAGCCGCTGAAGTACGTGCAGCTATCGCGAGCCACCTCCTTCCCGCTGCACGTGGCGAAGAACTGCGTGCAAGAGACCATCCTCTTGTACTGCTTCCTCGTGAGGAACAAGGAGCACGTCCCCTTTGCCGTCAGGGACATTGGAGTTCTGCCACGCGAAGATGGTTTTCTGTGCGTGAAGTCTTATCTAGACTGCGTCAAACGTCCGGAGAGCGCCGCGGGCCTGGTTGCACTGCTCCACAGCGTAAGTTGGTGAGGTTTTGGGGGCTACTTCCATTTCTTTGGGAATCCTAGCAAAGGGTGAGCAATCTGACTGCTATTGGCCAGCCCGGACATGGCAGGCCAGTCAAATGCCTTTCCCCACGCTTGCCACCTTAGCTGCTCTCTCCACGAGCAAAGAGAGTTTCTTCTGAGCGTCTGGATGCTTGCCCCTGCAAAAAGCCTGGCAGTGTTACTGTACAGCCTCCATATTCTGCCATTCTTGTGCCCGTGCTGCCGCGATTCCCGTCAGAGAGAATTGCCTGCATGTGGAGGGGAATTTAGGCTACCTTCTGTGGTGCTGCGGGAAGACTGACAACAAACCCCATGCATGGACATGACGGAAAAGGGATGCCATGCCTTGTGCGACACCAGGAGGATTACTGCCAGCAAGCTGCAACGGGTAGGAGGCCAGCCTTCTTCAAGCCCGTGTCATCGTTTGTTTTCCAGGTTTCATCTGACTGTGAGGAGAAGGCCAGAGGCCAAAGTTTCCACCACCTCGCAGGAGGAAGCTGCAGGAGAGCGCAGGATCAGAAGAGGTAAGGGAACAGGTCCCTGCTGTCTGGGGGTGGTCCCTGTCCCGTGCTGGCTGACTTGAACCAGGTTAAAAGGCAGTGCCCACGCAGCTGCTCGGAAGAGCTTCCTCCTTTCCTAGTTTCAGAGTGCCATCCTGGCAACCTGCTGCAGAGGAGGAAGTAGCTTTCCCTCCCCATCCTGACAAGCTGGGAGCCAGGCACAAGGCAGCAAGATGTGGAGAAGAAGCCTTCTACCAGGTGAGACCCCTGGGGGAAAGGAGGAAGGAGCCCCTTGCAGCCACACTGGAGAGATGTCCCCTTTGGACCCACCAGCCGCAGGGTGGCTCCTGACACACGTCCCAGCGGAGGCCGCTCTCTCAACGGATGGCAAGCGTGCAGCACGTTTGCCTGAGACTGGCACACCAGCTTCATTTTCCAGCAGGGCCCCGATCCTTGGGGGAGCTGAACGCAGAGCCTTGTTGCAGAAGCTCTTCTCCCTTCAGGAGCCCCCCCACATTGCAGCAGAGCCCATCTTCTTGTCTGTGGGAGCAAACGTCCCCTGCCTTCATTCTAACATGTCTCACCGTGTCTTAGGATTGCCGTGGCCCCATCTCCCCTGCTGTTTCTTCCAGCCTAAGGAGCTGTGATACCAGATGGAAAAGTTTCTTTCAGGCATTTTTTTCAAACGCTATCCCAAACGTTGTGGCAGGCACAAGAGAGTGCTGAGGTAGGGAGATGGCATGACTGGCCTCCTTACCTGACGGCTTTCTCCAATGGCTCCGCTGGCTCCCCAGCGATAACCTGTTTTCCACCCATAAGCGCACCGTGTTTCAGGGCCACAGAGGAGAAGCTGAAGTAAAGCCCGGGTGGGCCATAATGGTGTCTCTCGGATCCTGTCCTTGCACAAGACACCGCTCCCCTCCTTCTTCCACCAAAAAGGGCCTGGATACGGGCATCCCGAGCCTTCCTGAAGGCAGGTGGTGCCACAGCTTCGCGTTTGGCTCTCTCTGTCTCCGCTGAAGTGAACACGGCCAGTCCAATATGCCCGCTCGCTGCGGAAGTGCCGTCTGCTGCAGAGGCTGACGCAGCTTGCGAGCGCGGACTGGAGACCGAATTTCCCTGGGCTCATGCAGCCTCCTCCCGGCGTCTGTTTGCAGCGTGCTCCCCCTGTGTCCAGGCAGCTCCCCCGGGACGAAGAAGGCAGACAGGCAGGAAACAGCTCCTCAAGCCAAGTCCACCACCACTGCGCTCCCTGCTCCTGAAGCCTCCAGGAGAGCGCTGCAGGTACCTGCTCTGCCTTGCTGCAATGACTGTGCTGTTTGGGCCTGTACAAAAGCCTCTGTGTGGAGCGATCCCGAGCAGGTCCCTTGGGATGCGTTCGTCTTCACATTTGTTACCTCCTTCATCTCTTCCTCAGGAGACGGAAGGTGGCGTCCCGCACACCTTCCCTGCCTCTTACTGCCTCCCGTGTTGCCATGAGCCACTTCATTTTGACCAGGGGCCATGGAAAAGGAGCAAGGCCTTTCTGAGTCGTTGATGGCAGAGGGCTTTGGTCACCGCGGGCTGTTCAGCTGTGTTTGTCACGAGTTGAGGAGCCTGGCCTAGCTTCAGGGCCCCTCATCCTTGAGGGTCGAAGCACTGCTGACAGACCGGCTGAGGCGAGGGGGCAGGAGTGTGGGTTAGGCCTGAGGGACAGCTGAGACCAATCCTGTCTGCTGTTGTGTTTGTTTTGTTGTTTTTTTTGTTTTTTTTTTTTTTTCCTCCAGGATGTCTGGAACCTGTCTTCACAGTGGGACCAAACAGACAGCTCATGGCCCACGTACCAAAAGCTACAAGAGCAAGCCCAGGCAGCCATGGCTGCATGGGAAGCCTGGTCTGAGGGGGAGGACCAACAGATACCCCAGGTACTGGCAGTGATCAACACCGCTGAGAACAGCGGCGATCCTCTCTGCCCGGGCTCCGAGGGCGGCAGGTCCCAGGGTGGTGGGAGCAGGACGGGCACGAGGCCGCAGGTCAGGGCTTTTGCTGCTCCTCCCTGTGAGGGAGAGGTTGTCAGCAGAAAGTGAGGGATAAAAGCAGCAGCCAGACGTGGGCTGGCAGCGCCGAGTCGCCTGGTTCGCAGGTCCTGCTGCAGGGTCCTTTCAAGAGGTCCTCTGGGAAAGAGCAGCTGTACGTCCAGTCCTGTTTGATGAGAGGGACTTCTCCTTGCAGCGATTCAACAGCCAACATGCTCGGACTCCCCATCCTCCAGCCCAGCCCAGGAGCAAGGTCAGGAAGAGGTGGAGGAAGGCTGAGAACCCTGCCCCAGCAGAGGAGTTGGGAGCAGTAGGCAAGCTGGAGAGACTCCAGCCTGAGTAAGTGTGTGCCGGCTCCGTTCCCGTCGTGGGGCACTGGAGTAGCTCTTGAGTGATGTCAGGACATGTCCAGGAGCCTGGTCCCTGAGTCCTGGGGTTGCCTGTGACACCCTTTGATTCCTCCTAAAGCGGGCATGACCTTGGTTACCGCCAAGGCCTAAAACTCATCACAGGTTGAAAGGGTGGGTGCACGTGGCACCGCATGGGTGCAGGGTCTGGATTGTAATGGGTAAAGCCTTGTTTGTTCATTAAATATTGCTGATGGGAAGGTTTTCAATGGTTAACTGCTTATACCCCCAATGTCCTGTTGAAGGAAAAAAACAAGTATAGGAATTTCCTGTTAAGTTAACAATTGCAGTAGAAACCAGCTCCAAAAAAGGGCAAAATGGCATTCCCCCTCACATGAGAACACACATATCAGCAGCAAAGTCACGACCCCGACGCAGAGGAAGACAACGATCTTCATCCCCACGACCACCAGAGGACTGACGAAGACCCCCTAGCAACAGGCCTCGCAGTCGTAAGAAGACACCAGGATGTGCCACTAAACCCGGAACTACTAGGCTATAAATGGAGACTCTGGCGGGCTTAGGTGCGCGCCGTTGGCGGAGCAGGAGACTCCCCGGCCGCCCAGCGCTGTTTTACTTATCGCTGCTTGCTGAGTTGCTCAAATAAATAGAAATTCGATCTACCTTACCCACGATGTGTCGGGAATGATTTCTACCAAAACTAATGTATAACATGGATGAGGGGAGAGGCAGAAGGGGTGTCTGACAGAGGCTGAGGGATCCCTTTCTCCTGTTGTTGCAGCCGCCTTTCCCCACGAGCACTCCAAGTTTTGGAAAGGTTGGAGCCGCATCGCCATCAACAAAGTGTATTCAGAAATGTTGCGGAGGCAAACCGGCTGCGGCAAGAGCAGCAGCAGCAGCAGCTCCCCCGGTAAGTATCTCCAAAAAGGGATGGTGCTTCCCGCTGCTGCAAGGCCCATCCTTCCCCTGGGGGCAGCACTGGGAGAAAGAGGGCACGTCTCCGACACCCCTCCCGAGACGGACGCAGGCTTTGGAGACTCTGGAGACTTTGGGACTGGAGCTCCCTGACACCTGACGGGGAGCGGCTGGGCACCCAGAACAGGCTTTCCCATGTGGGATGTGAAAGTCCTGTCTGAAAACAGAGGGGTCCCCTGGATGGCTGCCTCTCCCCTTTCCAAAGCCGAGAGGCTGTCCTTCCTTTGGAGAGCGCTGACGCCAGGACACCTTGCCCTGAGGGGGAATACCTGTGCAGAATACCCAGGGTCCTCCGCTCCACCTGACCCAGCCCCAGGCTGGTGAGCTGCACCCCTGGGGACCCTGTCGTGAGCTCGGGCACGAGGCATCTGTCTCACTTCTCGGCAGCCTTGAAGCTTCCTGGGAAGCAGACCCCTACGTGCACGGCCCGAGCTAAGCCTGCAGTATTTCTCTGTGTTCAGCCTGTACACAACCTGCTCATCCTCTTTTTTCTTTTGACTCCCTAGCGCTAGATGCTGGTACCGCAGTGGAGGGGAAGGTGCTGGGAATGGCGACGGCGGCAGCAGCGGAGCTCTGAGCAAAGGGGCTGGGAAGCTCTCCCGCTTTCCACCCCTGAATGGAAAATAAAGAGCACCGGGGCTCTTCCCAAACAGACTGCTTGTGTCACTTCATCCACCCTAGACTTGAGTACGCATAAGCTGGATCTCTGCTTTGAAAGAGGAATGTGGGTTGAAAGGAGAGCTCTTTCCAAGGCTCCCATTGCTATGCCTGCGCTGTCTTAAGTGTGGCTTCCCGTCATGATGCTCATCGCTGCCAGTTGCGCGCATTTCCAGGGCAGAAGTCTGTGTCTCAGCCCACGTCCCCATAGCTCCCTCCTAGCTAGGGGAGCTCCGTGGCAGACCTGGAGGGGAGGCCCATGGGGACGAGGAGCAGGCAGAGGCATGGGGAATCTGAGGGCATGTGAAAGGACTCTCAGGGCCAGGTGTGCGGGTGTGTATGTGCTTGTGAACCCCGAGAGTGCCGTGTGTGTGCCTGCAGCAGTGACCTGCTGTCTCTGCCAGCCCCAGGGCAGGAGGGGACTCGGCTGTCTGTGCCTGTGTGTTACGTGAGGCCTGTGTGTGGGTGCTGTTGCAAGCAGCGCCTTGTCTGTGGTTGTCTGTGTGGCCGGCTGTATCAGTGTCCTCCCTGGGTGTCCCTGGCACAGGTGCTCAGCTTCGTTACTGCTTGAACCTGCAAAGGGGAAACTGGCGGCGGTGTCCCTGAGCCTGGGCGCAGACCGGCCTGGGCGGAGACCAACCCCCTGGGCTGGGGACCCTGGGCACTGGGCTGGGTTCCAGCGGCCGTGCAGGACCATGCTGGGTGGTATCGGTCTGTACTGGATCATGAAGAATGCTATCAGAGCAATCCTGGCTTCACTCCATTGTTTTAGTTATTGCTGAGAAGGGCTTGCACAGTTTTAAGGCCTTTTCCGTTTTTTTTTTTATTTTTTTTTTCACATTGCCCTGCCAGTGAGGAGGCTGTGGTTGCAAAAAAGCTGGGAGGCAACACAGCCAGGACATCTGAGGCAAACTGGCCAAAGGGCTATTCCCTAGCATATAGAATCATAGACCGGTTTGGGATGGAAGGAATCTTAAAGATCATCAAGTTCCAACCCCCCTGCCATGGGCAGGAACACCTCCCACCAGACGAGGTTGCTCAATGCCCCATCTGTCCTAGCCTTGGACACTTCCAGGAATGGGGCATCCACAGCTTCTTTGGGCGACCTCTTCCAGTGTCTCCTCACCCTCACAGTAAAAATCTCTTCCTTACCTGAGTCTATCCTCAGCCTGTCTTCATAGGAGAGGTACTCCATACCTCTGATGATCATTTTTGTGGCTCTGCTCTGGACCAAGTGCAGGTCCGGGTCTCTCTTGTGCTGGGAGCCCTGCTATTCCATCCCCCGGACTCTGGAGGGCAGAGCAGAGGGGGAGAATCACCTCTCTCGCCCTGCTGGCCACTCTGCTTTTGATGCAGCCCAGGATACAGTTGGATTTCTGGGTTGCAAGTGCATATTGCTGGCTCCTGTTGAGCTTCTCATCGACCAGTACCCCCACGTCCTTCTCCACAGGGCTGCTTTCAAGGTATTTCTCACCTAGTCTGTACTGGTGTTTCAGAGAGCCCCTCTGCTCATGCATTAGATTGGGAGGCTGGGCATCTGGTTTGGATTGTTGGAAGCCCTAACTTCAAGAAGAATTCAAATGGAGCGTTGGACATGTAGAACAGTAAAGAGGCATTTTCTCCTGCTTCTGTGGTAGGCAATGGGCATAGCTGAAACACATCTGAAACAAAACTATTACCAGCTCGTACCGTTCCAGACAGACCCTTGATGATATATGGGTCAACCCCTGTGCTGCCAATTGTACAGACCTCCGAGTATTATTTTTTCAAAGGCAGTTAAACTTAATAAGCAATGACTTTTACTGGAACACTGAAGAAAGTCTATTCATCGAAGGCTGCATCTATATTAGGTGTGGAGATGGAGCAAGAATGTAGTTTTGCAACAAATGAATATTACAGCAAGGAGTATTTGTTATTGGTGCTCTGTGAGTGAATGAATGAAGTGGCCCTGTGGCTGCCACACCTTCTGTGATGATGGTAGCAAGGGAGACCCATGTTCCTGCTGGAGCTCTTTCTAGACTGTGAATTTATCCAAACTGTGTTGTGTTCCCTTGGAGGTATAGCAACAAGCAATGTAGTCCAATTGGAGAAGATCAGTAGATCAAAGCAGCTAAGGCTAAAGGCCTTACATATTCATCATGTGGTTCCAGCATCTAGGAGCTTTGGACTAGATTCGTTTGGAGCCATTGGACAAAAACGCCTGCAAACTTTGATTCAAATCTATCCGAAGAACAGGTGATTAGTTTGGGTTTTTATATCCCCTTTCGGGGTTGCAATACATTGATCTTGCACCTGAAACAGATCTTTAATTTCTGTTTCTTTAGAGAGAACATTCATTCATGTAGCACTAATCCTCTGTGAAACTGCAACTGGATGGAATAAATGTGATTACTGGAGTTTTATTGTAAAACTACATTCTTGCTCCATCCCAGCATCTAACAGAGATGCAGCCTTTGAGGAATAGATTTTCCTTAGTGTTCTAAGAAGAGCTGCATCCGAAGGAACTGGGGTTCTCCTAGGACCACTACAGAAATACTTCTGCTCTCCATAGCTTGTCCAGCACGGGTAGTGTTGGTCAGAGCACAGTTGCCTCTGACACTTGGTGCATGACACTTAACATAGACTCACAGTTGACACTGAGGTCAATCTGAAAATGAGAATCATGTTGGAGATGAGAAGAAGGTGACAGAGATGTACTTAGGGTAAATGAGTAATTTCTGTGCCCGTTTCCTCCAAGCTGAATAAGAACAAAGTGAATTAATTTGACAGTTGTCAGTAACTTAGATCACGATAGATTTTATTTCCTAATTGTTCTGACAGTACATTCTCGTGTCCGCTGTGGGTCTGTTCCGCTTCCTAGAGCAGGCAAGCTGGATTCTGCATTTGTCAGCAGAATTTTACATAAACTTTTCCTGAGTGCAGTCTACATGGATAGAATATAAACCGTGTTTAACTTCCTCCATCCAGCCAAATGAATAAGTATTTTATGTTAAAGGACTAAGCATCTTTTTTTTTTTTTTTTTTTTTTTTCTGGGTGGGGTGGGGGCTGTGGGAAGGGGGGGTCTTTTTTCTAGACCTTACAAAATAGATCATGGCAACGTTCTATTGTAAAATATGAAAACAGTTATCTTAAGAAACAAAGATGTATAGCAGCTAAGTGTAGTAACCAGTGAAAAGCGTTTTGCCAGTCGAACTTGAACCAAAAGAGATGGGAGAATTCTGCAGAAAGCAAATAAAGACAGGGAATCAGGGTGCCTGATGGAAAGCCAGCAAAAGAGTGAGCGCTTTTTTCATCTGCTGTAATAAAAATGATAAGAAAATCTGTTTAATATAAAACAAATTCAATTCAGATGATCAAGCTGGGGACTGGTCTGCGTGAGAATGATACAGAATCTGTGTTAGCTGTTTTAAAGAAAAAGTTAAATAAGTCTGGGTTGCTGTGATATCATTGACGCTGTCTGAAGAAAGTTATTGACCAGGAGGTTTCTTAAGTTTTTCACGGGTGTCTTAGGAGGAAAAGAAATGAAAAACGGAGGGGAGTGAGAGCAGGAAGGCTTATACAGTGTCGAAAAACTGAACATCCCGGGATAAATGCTTAGTTCTACGGAGAATGTATACTAATGCTTAGTTCTACCAGAGCAACTGGCCAAAAGGAAAAGGCTTTTTTTTTTTTTTTTTTTTTTTTCTCAGTGCTCAAGATTGGAATTGGGGAAAAAATGATGGGAATCCATCCGTTTTTCTACTTACCCAATTTGCTTAGGCCCTTCTTAGGAAGGGACGTGCCGGAAAAATTGGATGCAAAAGTTTCTTTGGAACAAGGGAAAATGGAAATCAAAGTAACATCTTAAGCTCTGAAGTCTATCTATCCGCGGCGAGTCCAGAGAAAGCTCCAGATAGGACTCCCTGCAACTGTTGGTGCGCAAGTTAGGTGGAGCTATCCCCCTTGTGCCCGGCGTGGGTGCGCAGCGCCGAATAAACAGACCTGCTTTATAACCATTGTGAGGTTCTAGATAGAGTCTGACTTCCGCAAGTCAGTAGCTGACCAATGCTGTAGAGCTCAGAACAGATGTCATCAACAGACTTCAAGTGACTGATCAGGGAATTTGATTAGCTAATATGACTGATTAGCTCTAACTACCAGGACTAAAAGTTTGGTATTTCTGGAGAAGATCGTGTAGACGAAGGAGTGCTCAAATGATGATGTACTAGTTTTGAAGTCTACAAGTATATTCTACCAAACTTTTTAAGAATAAATTCCATGCTAGGCCAATTGTAATGAAATTTTTCTATTATTTCTACAAAGCTGTCTCAGTTTGAAACCTTGAGACAGTTCAGTGTTGGGTAGTCGTCTGTCTCAAAATGCTGAGAAGATGGGGCTGCATTCATTTGCAAACTGGCTGTCCTAAAGGCCTTAAACTTTGCATTATGTTGAGGCAGTGGTGATCTCAGCCTTCTTGTATTTCTCTGAGTAATGTAGCTCCCAAAAGAGATCCCAAGGTCCAGAAAAGACATGGAAATAATTGGTGGCTTGTAAGGAAAAATCACATTCCATCACACAGCACCACCAGAGCTGTCTGTAGAGTTTAGAAGTCAGCTGAAGTTATTTATGTTTCATCTGAAGGGAGTAAGAAAAGAGCAGTTAATATAAAAGAATGCATGTCTGACAATCATACAAGCGGATGGGAGCCTGTTTTATCTGGGTGTCCTGGTTCCAGTTAGGACAGAGTTAATTTTTCCTCATTCTAGCTGGTAGGGTGCTATGTTTTGGATTAGGATGAGAAGAGCGCTGATAACATGCTGATGTTTTAATTGTTGCAGAGCAGTGTTTACACCAGGCCAAGGACTTTTCGGCTTCTCGCTCTGTCCTGCCAGCGAGCAGGCTGGGGGTGCAGCAGGAGCTGGGAGGGGACAGACCCAGGACAGCTGACCCAAACTGGCCAAAGGGGTATTCCATACCATCTGACGTCATGCTGAACAATATATAGGGGTGGCTGGCCGGGGTGGGGGGCCGGCTGCTCGGGGAAAGGCTGGGCATCGGTCAGCGGGTGGTGAGCAATTGCATTGTGCATCACTTGTTTTCTTACACATTATTATTATTAATACTATTATCATTATCACTATTATTATTATTATTGTTATTATTATATTCCTGTCTTAATAAACTGTCTTTATCTCAACTCACCGGCTTCACTTTCCCGTTTCTCTCCCCCATCCCAGAGAGGGAGGGGGGAGGGTGAGCGAACGGCTGTGTGGTGTTTAGCTGCCAGCCGGGTTAAACCACAACACTGGGTCTGTGCATTTTGTATCTGTATGCTGTTGAGGAGATTGTCAGAATTCTGATTAGAGAATAAGGAACCTACAGAAAGTGCAGTACGCAAATGCTGGAGAGCACGGGTCAAAGTTTTACGCTTCCTGGGACTGCCTAGCATATTAAGAGGTCTAGGGAAGAAATGGCTGTGGTTCGACATTAATAGCACATTGACAAGTGTGATTTAAACCTATCCACATCTAAATCAGTCAGCCCTACTGAAATCTTCAAATACTTAAGAGGTAACCCGTAGCCAATGGTGTCAAAAAGTGCTGTGAGATTTGAGAAAGTAACCTGCATTTCTCTCCCATAACAGTTTTGTCCTTGTGTGAGAAGCGAGTGAGGGATTTTGCTGCCCTTGTGTCTTTTGTTTAACCTCTATCAGCACCACAGGTAGTAAACTGCCACTGTCTTAACTAAATGTTACGCCTTTGAGAAACAAATCAGATGGCAAATAATCTGTTAAGAGCTGACTGCCTTCTTCCCCCCAGACAGCTGAGATGCACCTCTTTTTCCCTCTCCCAAGCACTTGCTGCTTTGCACTTCCTTTTCTTTCATTGGAGAGTCAGATAAATCGGTTGCTTTGCACTAGTATATGTTCCTTGGAAAGCCGCTTAAACTCTCTTCAAACACTGCACTACCTATAAATTGATTGCTTCCTCTAAGTGGCGCTTCTGCTCTAGCCGGATCCTCTAAATCCCATTTTACTGCTTCTGCTTACTAAGCAGGTGAGAGAAACTTTCATAACCGGTGAGCAGAGAAGAAGGAGCTGTAGTTCTGTATAAAGGAAATGTTTGGAAGTTTTGAAGATGTTTCCCCTGCTCAGCTGCCATCCCTATGTTAATCAATTGCCTGATCTTTTGCATTACAGCAGAAGTCTTGATTCAGTT
The DNA here is from genome assembly GCF_964211835.1 of Anser anser. Classification (NCBI taxonomy): domain Eukaryota; kingdom Metazoa; phylum Chordata; class Aves; order Anseriformes; family Anatidae; genus Anser; species Anser anser. The sequence continues at coordinate 40,366 of NW_028153858.1, read as the reverse complement.
ATTAAGGAAAGTTATTTCTGAAAATACTCAGCCCCCTCTGTGCATGCCAAACCTTTAATGGCACTGTGCAATACGCACATTGCAGTGATAAATCAGGTTGTGGAATGAATGGCAACATAAATATTTGGCTCCAGATCCAAAATATCATTTATTTGGCCATTTTATTTAGGGTAGCACCCCCCGCCCCTCCCATTCCTTCCACCTCCCTTCCCTCCCCTCCCCTCCCCTACACTCCCCTCCCCTCCCCTCCCCCCCCCTTACACTCCCCTGCCCTACACTCCCCTCCCCTACACTCCCCAATACTCCCCTACGCTCCCCTCCCCTATACTCCTCTCCCCTACACTCCCCTCCCCTACAATACCCTCCCCTACACTCCCCTATATTCCCCTATACTACCCCTCCCTACACTCCTCTCCCCTACGCTCCCCTATACTCCCCTACACGGCCCTCCCCTCCCCTGCCCTCCCCTCCCCTGCCCTGCCCTGCCCTCCCCTCCCCTCCCCTCCCCTCCCCTTCCCTCCCCTTCCCTCCCCTCTTGTCCTCTCTTCTCCTCCTCTCCTCTCTTCTTCTCCTCTCTTCCCCTTTCTTTCACAAACTTGAATGCCGAAGAGGGAGAACCGTCACTTCAAATCACTTCAGTCATTCTCGTAGCTTATATCACTGCCTGATTCATGGGAATCCATCAGCGGTAATCATAAGCGTTGCAGCTGCTGGGTCACTAGTCAAGCAAGAGTCTCAAACTGGGAATCGCTGACTTCTTTCTGTGGCTCAGACAGGTGACTTTCAATTCCACCCTGCCTTGGACACGTCCTCTTGCTGTGTCCCCACCTACAGTGCAGTTTTGCTTAGAAGCAGAAGCACGGTTTTGAAGTAGTTCCACTACTTCCATTTTCAATGATTTAGCTTGGCTAGCCAAGTGGCTTCTGTAAATAGAACACAGTCAAGAGATTTTGGTTAGAAACAACTAACTGAGCAGTTCCTTTCCACATGGGCAATGAATGTTTACCCTTTCCTAATGGAGACTACAGTGTAAGAGATAATGACAGATCATTCAGAGAGCTTTGAAATAGCCCTTGGGGATGCTTAGTCCAGAGGACCAGAGTAAATCCGTCTAAAATACACCATGGAATCACTCTGAATTACTTCCTAACAGAAGCATGTCCTTACTATGTCTGCTATGGCTTCAGCTGGTTTCAGTGTTCTTCTTCACCTAATACTTCAATTAAGAGTTCTAAAGGAAGACGGAAAGATGGAGAAATATCTAAATCACGGATGAAAAGTGCTTTGAGAACGTTGGTCATTAGCCCCATAAAGCATCAAAGTGCTGTCCTCTGAAGCAAATGCTTTATTCTCTTGATATCGAAGGAGGTAAATAAATCCAATGTTGTAACATTAAGGATTGGTTAGAAAAGTAAACCTTGAAAACAAGTAAAGGAGAAGACCAAGTAAGCAATTGCAGTGCCTGTGGGGTAACTGCAGGGTTAGGCAAAGAACTATTGTGCAATGCAATCTTGTTATAAAAGAAGTATTATGTGAATTTTTACTGTTTTATTTCTTGAGTGTTCTATTTGAAAGGGAGTGAATCTATCAGGATTAGCTGTTTAGTTTAGAAATGTAATGAAAATTGGCTTCTCTTTCCTTTTGAGTTCACCCCTTTTTATAGGATTTTATAATCGAGTAAGTAGGTATTTTTTTAAAACAGGGTAAAAGCGGGTAATTATGTGCACAATTATTTTTAAAATACAGTAACAATAGCAAGGATGAGATGAAGGGTATTTATACACTATTATACTGTCACGGTATGTGCCGTACATTAGTAACAGTCAGAGGATTCATGTTAGTGAACAAAAGATGTCTTTAAATAAGTAAATAAATAATTAAATAAATATGCATATAGGTAGATAGATTGACAGATAGATAGACAGACAGACAGGCACCTAAGAAACTGCTGTGAAGCTTCTTGCTCTCTTTTCTAAAAGTTAAAGTGAATACAGCATCAGGGTGTGTTAGAAACATTACAAGCATTACCTTCAATCCACCACAGGTACACACGAGAGGTCAGTCTGCAGGTTGTGAAGGCAAAGAAACTGCTCTGGTTTGATGTGAAGAACCAAGACGTAAGTTGCTGTCAGAGAAAAGATGCTGTCAAAGTGCGTCACGTCTACGCTAGAGCATCTCTGCCAGCATCTGTAGTGCATCTATATGCACCTATAGTGGAGCATCTCTACTTATCCAGTCTGGGTGATCTTAGGAGCATTCTGAAGCCCCAGAGGAGGGTCTGTTTGTCTTTTTTGCTTTTATAGCCAGTGAAAATTCTTATAATTTTACACAGAGTGGATGAAAAACACTGAGTGTACTTCCAATCTTCACAGCTTCTAAGCAAGTGGAGATGAGGTTGCGGAATAAGCAAATAAAGTGTTGATCTGGAAGCAGCCTAAAGATTGTCTTTAACCAGGGCCTTGCATTCTTCATTTTTATACCATTACTTGCCTTCAAGTGCACGATCATGATTTTATTAACTTTCTACCACTACAGAAATGCACCTGAGTCTTTCACAAAACTTACGGGTGGTAATTGGAAATATTCATCAGCATTCTCTATTTCCTTCTTCATCTCAATTCTCTTCTGGCCTGTGAAGCTTTTCAGATCAGAGATGAAGATCAGCTATAATACAGAGTTTTGGAGACTGCAAAGGAAAAGAAGAATCATACTGAAAACTCTTTTCAGCCTCACGTGCAATCATCAAAGAAAAGAATACCAAAAGGATACTGCTTTATCACGGTAAGCATAAATTTGAGCATAGGTCTCCTATAAGTGAAGCGAGGTTAAACAGGTTCCAAAGAAGGTGAAGGAGCACACCCAAAATCATTTCCATAAAACCGTGGTTTCAAACAAATGGTTTAAAGATTTAGATTTTCTTACAGGTGAAGAATGAAAATATAAAATAAAACAAAATAAAAAATTACCAGGACATACAGTTTTCTTCTAGCTTGCTTTGCTTCATTCAGAATCTGAGTCTTGGGTCACAATCAGGGAGCAGCATTGTACAGAAATGCCAAAGCCTCCCCAAGCTTGTTATATCTTCATCAACAGGGCTTTGATACTGCTGCCTCCTCAGCAACATCGGCAATTTAGTAGGAAAGTTGGTGTCCACCAGGTCAAATTAGGAAGAGGAAATCCCTCTTGCCACAACTTCACACTCACAGCAGAGTTGGCAGGACAGAGCGATGGACAGAGAAGTATCTATGAGAGTGTTAGAAAACAGACTTTAGAACAGATTTCCATCAACCCAGGAAAAATTACTTGCTCATCCCTTCAAACTAAACTCTAAGTAGAAGGAGGTGATCCCAAGCTGCATTCCTGACATCTATGCTGCAAAGTCATCCAATGTGACATGTTACTATACCAGCCTGTTAGGAAGACAAACAAGAGTTTTGAGTTTATGATGTTTGCTTAGAATTAAGCTCAAAGCGTTAGTCCTTTGATATGTTTTTGTCTGCAAGTGTTTTCACTGTTTCCCAGACAATGTCTCCAGCAAGCTAGCTGCTTGTTTCATTTGGCCAGATATTTGGCCATATCTGGCCAGATATTTGCCTTCTTAGTCAATAACCAAATCTGTCAAGTTAAGAACATGTAATTAATGAGAAGGAAATCCTTTTATTTTGATCTGAGTTCACTTTTTTGTTTTTTGTTTTTTTTTGGTTTTTTCTTTCTAGACCAAGAATGAATCACGGAGAACCAGCAAAACTGAGGTGAAAAATGAAATGAAAAATGTTAAGGTCAGGCAGCTTGCTCACTGCAAGTGCTAATCTGGAAGCAGATGGAGTGCATCTTCATACACCACATCCTGAGACGCTCAACAGGTCAGCCCATTTGATGAAGTACATTGCTGTCCTGAATTTTAATGTGACAGGGGTACTTTTAAGTCTCTTGTTTATGCTTTAGTACTTGAGGCGTATGGCAGGAGCACAGCACACTCTTATTTGTCCACCCTTATTTGTTGATGGTGTGTAGGAAAAAGAGAACGTGCAGAGGCCCTCACCCATACATTGCATCTGTCACTCTGTGCAGCTACATCACTGAGCAAAAGTACCAAACGTAATGCTTGTGAAAGGACTTTACACAAACTACAGAATACTAAAACGAAGCATTCACAATAAAAACACATTTTTTGCCTCAGCCAAGCATCAAACCACTTACAGAAGGGCATGGGCCCTCTCTGTGCACCTCAAGGTGGGATCCACAAATCCTCACGTGGTTTCATCACATCCAGCACGCTTCTCTGTCCCTCCTAGCTAAACTTGCACAGAGGCAGCTGCTCCCAAATTGCCATGGTGACATCACTCAGTTCTGTTTCTGAAGTCATCACCGTAGGCGCCTTGCAATGACAACAGAACACTCTCTGTTGCTAATGCGTATGTCTCAGAAACAATTAGAGAAGTGCCACTATCCCCAAGTTGACTTGAATTAGAGTAGTTCAAAAATGATTCTCTGCTACCATACATCCGTGGAAGGTGTGGGATAAATCTTGTCCTTCAGCAAGGATTACAGACAAAAGGAGCTTGATTGTGATACGTTCCCCTTACTTCCAGAGCTGTTGACTTTTTATTTCCGTGTAAGAAAAAAGAAGGTGAACTCAACAATTCTCTTCCTCCGAGTTGGGAATATGAAATAAGCCCAATTATCCAGGAAGCCTTAAAAAGGAAACTATATTTTTCCTTGTTAAACACCTTGTTTCTTCTGAAAAATTTTCCAGTACTTTGCAGCTGCGGTGGTTTTAATCGGGTGGGCAGCCGAGTTCCACCACGGCCACTCTCTCACTCCCCTTCCTCAAAGAGAAAGGGGGAGCAAATGCGATGCAAAGGGCTCAAGGGTTGAGATAAGGACGGGGAGATAGCCCCCTGCCCCTGCTCCACGTGGGGTCCCTCCCACGGGATGCCGTCCTTCCCGAACTGAGCCTGCGGGGGCTGCCCGCAGGCAGCAGCTCTTCAAGAACAGCTCCCACATGGCTCCGTACCACGGGGTCCATCCATCCCCCAGGAGCAAACTGCTCCAGCACGGGTCCCCCACGGGTGGGCGGCAGCTCCCCCCAGCCCCCCTGCTCCTGCATGGGCTCCTGTCCACGGGCTGCAGCTCCGGCCCGGGGCCTGCTCCTGCGGGGGCTCTCCATGGGCCGCAGCCTCCTCCAGGCCACATCCACCTGCTCCACCGGGGGCTCCTCCACGGGGGGGCTGCAGCGTGGAGATCTGCTCCGTGTGGGACCCATGGGCTGCAGGGGGACAGCCTGCTCCACCAGGGGCCTCTTCTCATGCTGCAGGGGACTTCTGCTCTGGCACCCGGAGCACCTGTCCCCCTCCTTCTTCGCTGATGTAAGTGCCTGCAAGGCTGTTTCTCACTCCTCTCTCTCTCCCTGTGAAGCAGCCTTTTTTGTTATTTTTTTCCCACTTCCTTAAATATGCTCTCACAGAGGTGCAAACAACATAGGTTATTGGCTCGGCTCTGGTCAGCAGCAGGGCCTTTATCTGACATGGGGCAGCTTCTAGATTCTTCTTACAGAAGCCACCCCTATGGCCCCCTGCTACCAAAACCTTGCCACATAAACCCACCAGAGCAACCCTTTTGGTGAAGAAATTTTTCCTAATAACCAACCTAAACCTCCCCTGGCGCAACTTAAGGGTTTTTGCTCTTGTCTTGTCACGTGGGGCTTGGGAGAAGAGAACCATTCCCACCTCCCTGTGTTAGTAATAGAAGAAGAAATAATACAATATTGTTTAATATGTTACATTTGCGATGTACTGTTCCGAGGCTGCGCTTGGAAGATACAAAATATATGTGTAAGGGTAACATGAGAGAATGCACCGATTCATGATGAGTTGTAAGGCGGATTAGAAGAATGCTCAATTTGCAAGACATCTGGATAACTGGGGCTTCTTGGACTCTGGGAACTGGATCAAACCAACCTTGCGGTTTGGACTGAGACCAAGGGCTCAGAGAGCATGCGTGAGAAGGAAAGGTTAAAAAGTTCAACTCTGATGAAGACATCTTACTTCATCCCGACGACCACCCGGACGACCACCAGAGAGTAGTACGCAAGCGCAGAAGGACTGATAAGATAACTAGCATACGAAGCGAGGCTAGGCGGAGCTAGGAAATGAATATGCATAGATGAGTTGTGAAACCTAATGCATATGTAATATCTTAGGGGATAAAAGAGAACTAAGAGAACAAATCAGACGAAGTTAGATTTGGGCAGGCATGCCCCTAACTTTCGGCGCCTAATAAAGCACCTTCATATAATCACTCTGTGGATCATGTGTTTTCATGAACGCTAACATTTTGGCGACCCAGATGGGACCTCGTGTTCACTGCTGAGGCGGCTCGCGAACTGATCACGCTCCAGCCGGCACCGAGGAGTTTCTCGGGGAGCCATCGGCCGCGACCGACCCCCGCTGCTCACAACGTACCTCTGAAAGGGTAAGAAAAAGGTGCTTTCTGGTAATCGGTACCGATCTGGTCTGGGAGCCTGCCGGTCAGACGCGGCGAAAGCCACGGACGGTTGGGCTAGGGAATTCCCGTGGTAAGCCTAGGCGCCGTCCGTCAGACAGTCACGAAAGCGCTGCAGGTTCGGCATCAGTGGTCTGGTTTTGCTGCAGGCTCAACATCTGGTTCGGTTCGGTAAAAGCTATAGCTGATAATGGAAAAACTTAAAAGTATTCTGGGCGGTAATGCTTCAGTTCCGCGATCCTCCCCTTTGGGCTGTTTACTAGCACACTGGAAGGAGGGGTGTTTCGGGCAGGAGTTACGAAAGGGTAAACTGGTTGATTACTGTAATGTTTGGTGGCCACAGTATGAACTAGAAGATCAAGAAAGTTGGCCAGAAAACGGAACCTTACAGTACAATGCTATCTTACAATTAATGTTATTTTGTGAGCGAGAGTGCAAGGGGCCTCTCTGTGTGATTGCGTGATTGTGTTGTGAGTGAGACGCAGCATCGCTGCGAAGCGAGTGCGGAGTTCCGATCCGCGGTTCCGTATTCTCCGCGAGGGGAGCGGCCGGAGACGAACGAAGCGCATGACAGACCGAAAAGAAGTGCTGCTTTATCCAAATGTTGATTGGTGGTGCCCAATATACGGGCCCGACGGTGCATCTTGTAATCCTATTTCGTTCTTAAATGTTTTGAGTGTGACAAGGAGGAAGGTGGGAGCATTATCTAAGTAACAGTTTAAAAGTTTCGGTATATTCGCGGTGGTGTTTGGTCGGTTTCCCAAGTATCGGGGGAGGGGGGCTGACTGATTATCAAAGCGGTAGAACGGAGAGTCACTTCTTTGGTGGTTCGGGCTTGAGCCCTGGGAATTTGGTAAGAAGGGGGAGAGCGAATTTATTTAGGCCTCAATACCTTTTAAACCCCCGTCTTGATGGATACACAGGAGTGATTCCTTGTTTTGTGTAGGCTTACTAACAAAGTGCATGAGAAAAATTAGCATTCGGCTTGAAATTCGGCCTTGCTGAAATGTAAATTTTGTGGAAAAGGTGGTATTGTTTGTCTAGAAGACGGAAGGCTGAGTGCTTCAGGTGTTTTTCCGAAGTCCTGTGGATTTATGATTGGAACGGGGCTCATTAATAATCTGAAATAGTGAAGTTTGTATGTGGAGTCTAATCCTAGAGAATTGGGACATTTGAGAAGATTAGGAAAACACAGTAAAAACCTGCAATAAAAAGGTTTGCGTGGAAATTGTAACAAGGGACAGTAATTAATATAAATAAATAAAAGGGAATGGGAAATCAAGGAAATGGGTAATATCCAAAACAAAGACGTTTTAAAGAAAGCCTCCTTGGGTGTATATTGGCACATTGCAAGGATATTGTCGGAACGGGGAGTGGGGGGGGCGCGGAAAGCAAGAGGATTTCCACTAAGTATTGCAATCAATGGTGGCCACTGTATAAACTAAATGGCCACTTTATGGGTCAATCGACTATAACAGTGTCTTGCAATTAATGTTGTTTGTGAGGAGAGAAGGAAAATAGGATGAAATGTTGTATACTGGTATGTTGTTTCAGCATCTTGGAGGGAAAAGGTATGGAATTAAGTTGGCCCCTGACTGAGCCTTTGGTGTTGGCATTAGAAAAGTACAGGCTGGAGGAAGATAAAGGAAGTGTTAAAAGGGTTGTTGAAGGTGTTAAAGGTTGTGTGGCATGTAGTATTTAACAGAGCTCTTTGAAGTTGAATGAGCAGGGGAAGAGGATGTAGGAATGTTAATAGTTCCGCCTCAACCCGAGGCTGAGATCTCGAAATCACGGTGTGAGCCCTCTGGGGCAGAGGGACCATGATGGGTCCGGGAGAGATTTGTCATGGAAACAGAAAAGCAGCTAACTCTTAAAACAACCTGAGTTCATGTGTGAGCTCAGATTGCCAACGGGACCGCTCAGGGAACTTTCAACCATTGCATTCCCCTGACCGACCCCCCCCCTCCCCACTGAGACCCTTACCACCCCGGAAATTATGTAAATACCAAAATCTGTTTAAATTAGGAATTGAGAATCTGTTCCAACAAGGTCCAAAAGAAAACCCTATGGAATTTTTGAATTTTTGGACCAACTTTGAAATGCAATGGAAAAAAAAAAAAAGACAGAAAATTTGGACCTGGCTTCAGAAAACAAACAGAGGCAATTGGCTAGCCTCTTTCTAGGGCAATCGGCCCCTGATATCAGAAAGAATTTGTCTTAGGCTGCAGGATAAACTTACAACAGTCAGAAATGACGGGGACCTGGGGCATCTACCCTAGCAGGTCCACTAGTTGAAATAAAGCTAGGAAACGAAGAGAGAGGCTTGAATTTTTTGTTGTTGTTGGTTACAGGAGCTTCTTTCTCTGTGTTAATTAGTCTGTAAATGTAATAGGAACAACATATTCAGTGTTAAATAGTTTAAAAGGACGATTAGGAACTAAGACAACTACAATAATTGGAGCCACAGGGAAGGAGGAGGAACGGCCATTCTTATAACCCCTTGATTTGCGTTTTGGGGGTAAGGAACTAAACTATGATTTTTTGTATGTACCAGAATGCCCGATTCCACTCTTGGGACGAGATCTATTAGCTAAATTAGATGCAACAATAACCTTTGAGGATGGAGAATTAATAATGAAGGTACCTGAGTCCAAAGTAGGACAAATCCTAATGATCAAAGATAAACCCTTTGTTAATATTCCAAGAGAAGTAGAAAATGCAGTTATACCAACAGTATGGGAAACAGATGTACCAGGGAAGTCGAAACTGGCACAACTGGTAAAGGTGGAATTATAGGAAAGAGCCAAACCTGTTCGAATCAAACAATATCCACTTAAGATAGAAGCTAGGCAGGGGACAGTGAAAATTATTGACAAATTTCTCAAATATCAGATTTTGGAAGAATGTAAATCGGAATACAATACTCCAATTTTTCCAGTAAAGAAGCGGAATGGCGAATATAGATTGGTACGAGATCTTAGAGCAATAAATGAAATAACAACGGACATTTACCCGGTAGTGGCTAATCCTTACACATTGTTAACATCTGTGAGAGAGATATATAAATGGTTTACTGTGATAGATTTAAAGGATGCCTTCTTTTGCATACCTCTTGATAAAGATAGTAGAAAATTATTTGCCTTCAAATGGGAAAACATATTGAAGTTTTTGTACCACATATGGTAACAACTGTTTTAGAACAAAAGGGGGGCCACTGGTTATCACCCAGCCGAATGATGAAATATCAGGCAATACTAACTGAACAAGATGACGTAACCTTGAAAACGACTAACCTGTTAAATTCAGCAGTATTTCTAGGAACTGTTCCAGAAGAAGGACCGTTGGAACACAACTGTGTGGAAATAATTGAACATACCCATGCGAGCCGCGAGGATTTGAAGGATGTACCCCTTGAAAGGTATGACTGGGAACTTCTTACTGATGGTAGTAGTTTTGTGGAGAACGGAACACGATATGCAGGGTATGCAGTAACAACCCTGAAGACAGTGATCGAAGCAAAACCTTTACCACCTGGAACATCAGCACAGCGAGCGGAACTGATAGCCCTGACTCGAGCACTGGAACTGAGTAAAGGGAAGATGGTAAATATTTGGACAGATTCAAAGTATGCTTTTGGAGTAGTCCATGTTCATGGAGCATTATGGAAAGAAAGAGGGCTGTTGTCCTCACAAGGAGCCAATATAAGATATCAAGAGGAGGTGTTAAATTTGATAAATGCGGTACAAAAACCAAACCAAGTGGCTATTATGCACTGTAAAGCTCATCAAGGAGGAACCTCAAAAATATCAGAAGGGAATCGGCTGGCAGATCGAGCAGCTCGACAAATTGCTCGGGAGGTGTGGAATGTAATGGCTTTGGTACCACTCAAGGTAGGCCCCACTTGTCTTAATCTTCCCAAGGAACCAAGATATTCACCAGAGGATGAGAAATTAGCAAATCTCCTAAAGGCCCGAAAGAACTCTGATGGATGGTATGTAACTGCTATGGGCCAGGTAGTAATACCCCCCTTGGTGATGCGAGAAATACTTCAGATGAGACATAATGAATGTCACTGGGGTGCAGAGGCAATGGTAACATTTTTAAAACGTAGCATCATCTCTACACACATGTTAACAATGGCAAAATCAGTAATGTCAAAGTGTGAGATTTGTCTGAAAAATAATCCAGTAGCAAGAAAACATGCTGAAATGGGAAGAGTTAGAGTAGGAATAGAACCAGGAGATTACTGGCAAGTTGATTTTGTAGAGTTACCTAGGACCGGGGGATATAGGTATTTGTTAGTAGGGGTTGACACCTTTTCCGGATGGCCGGAAGCCCTTCCCTGTCGCACCAATCAAGCTAAAGAGACAGTAAAATGGTTACTGCGGGAAATCATTCCGAGGTTTGGGGTACCATTAGGAATATCCTCGGATAGGGGTCCGCACTTTGTTTCATCTGTGGTTAAAGACGTAAGTCGACTATTAGGAATTTCTTGGAATTTACATACTGCATGGAGACCCCAATCTAGGGGACAGGTAGAAAGGATGAACCAAACTCTAAAGGGACAGATCAGTAAAATCTGCCAGGAAGCCAAAATACAATGGCCACAAGCTTTCCCTATAGCTTTACTGAGAATAAGGATAAAGCCAAGGAGTGGAATGTCAGTAAGCCCATACGAGATAATGTATGGAAAGCCTTATGAATCCCCAGAACCAAATCCTAACATGCATATAACAGGGAACCAGGATGTTTATAATTATGTATTGTCTCTTGGTAAAACTTTAGCTCAACTTCAAAGTGTTCTGGTGTGGAAGCGACCGTTGGCACTGGAAAATCCTATCCACGACATTCAGCCAGGTGACCGAGTGTACATTAAAAACTGGAATGAAGAACCCCTGAGAGAACGGTGGGCCGGACCTTATCAAGTATTATTGACTACTTTTACAGCTGTAAAGGTAGAAGGGGTGGATGCTTGGATTCATTATACTCGGGTGAAAAAGGTTCCCGAATTTTGGTCAGTGCGAGCAATCGGAGATACAAAACTACAGATGAGGCGCGTATAACCATACGATGTTGGGGTTCTTAACAACAGTATCGATAACAGTAATTGTTTTGTGTAAATACCTTGTAATTGAGTTCCTAGAAATACCAGAAAAATATAAGAAAGAGGAAATATTCAGAGGAGAAAATGTTACTTTGGAATGTGGAATGCACAACGATAAACCAATAACAATTAGCTCTCTACAGGTGGTGTGGGGAAAAATAAATGACTCCAGACAGAGCCAGGAAATATACGTAGACACAACCAGGGACAATACAGGACTGAAGGCTGGATGGAAGGGGAAGGCGTACGTAAGTAAACCCATAGAATTGGGCCAACAACTGAGAGGAGCTACCACCTGAACCCTGTTTAGTGTTACTAAAGTCAACAAAGGAAACTACCGGTGCATGGTAACACGTGAAAATAGCACAGATTACGGGATAAGAGAAATATTGGTATATCTGAAATTGGATAAAGGAATATTGGTAGCCCACTGAAAAGGATCTAGAAGAAAAAGAGAGGGCCAGGTGCCATGGACACAAGTGGTACAGATCCCACACAGGCAACCATCAGAGAATTTACTGGTAGGATTGATTAAAGATTTTGCCATAATGAAAGGAACTGATAGAATTACTGCTTGTATGCCCATTCCAAAAGCAACAGGGGACCCGCTTGAGTGGGGTATAACCACCTCCCACTGCCCCAAGTAAAAGGAAATGAAACAATTCAATGTAAAGAAGTGAAAGTTTTAGAGAGGATAAATGTTACACAATACTACAGGAAACTGAGCCCCCCAACATCGAGGTCTGAATGTGAAAAGAAGAACTATCATTTCATAACGATAGGCAGATTTAAGAATGTGGGACAGTGTCATTACGACGAACTACGTGTAGTAGAAGGAGTTAGAGAAAAGATTGTTTGGGAATGTCAAGAGAAAAATAAGCCAAAAGGAATGAAAGGGTGGGATAGTGATTGGACAGTAAGTTTATTGCAGAAATTCCAGTATGGAGGGAATACATCATGGTGTATTAAATGGCAGGGAAAGCAGAATGGAACTGATCAGTTTTATACAGTAAGCCGGGTTGATAGGAGTGGTAGACAAGAGTCAACAAAGGTAGCTTGGTGGACTTGTGAGAAGAAATATACTTGCGACAGCAATAATGAAGATGTTGAGCACTTACTTCCGGTATTGATAGCTCTTAGGGCAGGATGTGCTTGCCGAGGAATTAAGTACAATTCGGAAAGAAACAGCCAGGCTAGTCAAGTCGCAGTGGATTGTAGCTATAGTACCATACAAAGTCCAGGACAATTTGTATGGGCAGCCAGTAATGGAACTTGGACTACACACCCACCGATAGATGGGGAAGTAAAAGAAATAACTCTAGGACTCCCTCCCCACACTGCGTCCAATATGGAAAAAGTCTCCTTTTAAGGGAAAGTTGGAAACCCTACAAATTAGTAGGGCAAAAAGAAGTTTAGAAGAAGGGGCAGATGAAGATATATGGCATGAACCCTCGGATGGAGTAAAATTCAATTGGGCATTAGAATCTCTATTTGCAAAGGTAGCTACTTATCGAAATAGGGAAATGATTTATAAACTTACAGGACAAGTGAGTAGGCGCACGAGAGCCACGAAAGAAGGCTTTAGAGACCTTAATATCCAACTACAAGCTACAGCTAAAATGGTGCTACAGAATCGATTAGCATTAGATACACTGTTATTAAAGGAACATGGAGTATGTGGATTTCTAAAAGATCGTATTGATCATTGCTGCATCCACATTCCAAATGTGACTATTGATGTAGAACATGACATAGAACAACTGGCTCGAGTGGAACAAGATGCAGAACAGGAAGAGAAAGATATGACAACAAGCTGGTTGGATAACATTTTTAGTGGATGGAATATTAGTAATTGGGTTAAGTCCTTACTGGAGACAATAATTATATTGGTGATTGTAGGGGTACTAATTTGGTTAACATTTATAATGCTGAAAAGTCTGGTTCTAAGGAAGACAACCTGGAACCGGACAGTGATGCAAACTATTGCTCGGCAAATGGAACCACATCCTCAATATCCTCCACCGGCATCTAACAACTTTGGATTTCAGAGAAAGAATCTGAGGAACCCAGGAGGTGAAATGGAATGAAAACCGAATAGACAAGATCAGTTTCAGATCAAGTGAACCCAACCAGAAGGGTGAACGTAACATAAAGCAGAAGTGGTGGACTTATGAAATGTTGTGACAATCCTAATCTTTGTAATTTCCTTGATTCTTAATGATGTAATTTTCCGTGATTATATTATTGGTGAGCACTGAGTGTAAAATATTTTAGTTAGTTAGTGAAAGCATTTGCCCTCCTCGAAAGGAGTGAAATGCTTTCAAAGGGGGGAAATGTTAGTAATAGAAGAAGAAATAATACAATATTGTTTAATATGTTACATTTGCGATGTACTGTTCCGAGGCTGCGCTTGGAAGATACAAAATATATGTGCAAGGGTAACATGAGAATGCACCAATTCATGATGAGGAGTAAGGAGGATTAAAAGAACGCTCAGTTTGCAAGACATCTGGATAACTGGGGCCTCTTGGACCCTGGGAACTGGATCAAACCAACCTTGCGGTTTGGACTGAGACCGAGGGCTCAGAGAGCATGCGTGAAAAGGAAAGGTTAAAAAGTTCAACTCTGATGAAGACATCTTACTTCATCCCGACGACCACCCGGACGACCACCAGAGAGTAATACGCAAGCGCAGAAGGACTGATAAGATAACTAGCATACGAAGCAAGGCTAGGCGGAGCTAGGAAATGAATATGCATAGATGAGTTGTGAAACCTAATGCATATGTAATATCTTAGGGGATAAAAGAGAACTAAGAGAACAAATCAGACGAAGTTAGATTTGGGCAGGCATGCCCCTAACTTCCGGCGCCTAATAAAGCACCTTCATATAATCACTTTGTGGATTATGTGTCTTCATGAACGCTAACATCCCCAGCCTCAAAAACTGCATTGCCCACGACCCCCAGGCAGCTGACCCCCTCTGCAGTTGCAGCACAGGTGGAAATGGGCGCATGGCTGGAGAGATGCACCTCTGCTCTGCTGGAGCTCTGGCTGCAGAAGACATGCCCCATGCCTTGGACCCATGGGCGTGAGGGCAGAGGGTTTTCTGGGTGGGAGAGGAGGCAAGGGGGCATGTTCAGAGGAAGGGGTCTGCACTGAATGGAAAAAATATGGAGTTTTCTGATGAATTCTCCCTCTGACAAGATTTCTGATTAACTTTCCCCTCATTCCTTGATCATATCCCTGATGCCTGAAGGTTTTATTTCTGGGAGTTGTTTCCCTGTCTCATGTCTTATTCCTGTTTCTGCTCACAGCCTCAACCAAATCTGTGTGCAGTAATCGTTGCCCTTCAGAAACCTGCCTGTATGCAAGAGACTGCCTAGGTGCATGTGCATCTTTGCAGGTGCAAAAGGACCTGTCAGAAAGCCCTGCTGGGTTCAGCAAAGTTGATGCTGTCGCTTTCAATATGAAGAGGAGAGGCTGAAGGTACATTTGGGGCAGCTCACAAACATACTGATCCTCAGAGTTACAGTTCAGGAGTCTCAGCAATGTGCTCAAACTCACAGCTCCTCTTCCACTTCTTCCTGCTTCCCCTCCTGTCCAGTAGAGTAGGCAATTGAAAAGAGGGCAGAAAATCCCTATTTTGACCTTGTTTGCTTAGAAAAAATTGCTTGGGAAATGCCCTTGTCGTACAATGGAGCTGTGAGCAGGCTGCCCCAGGCAGCAGCCTCCCGCCAGCAGCAGGACCCTGCCCTGCCGGGGGGGCTCCTTCCACCCGCAGCTTCTCCGCGCAGCGCCCTGGGCAGCTCCCCGGGCAGGCTGAGTGCTGAGCCTGGCAGGCGGCAGAGGCCCTGCCCCGGCACACAGCCCCTGGGGCACAGCAGGGACCCTGCTCTGCACCACAGCCCCGGGCACCCCTGCCTGCACCCCAGGATTCACAGCCTGCAGCTGGCCTGCAACAAGGGAGCCCTCGGAGGCCTGCACGTTCACCCTGCAGCAGGGAACCTTAGCAATGGAGCTTGTGCTTCTCCACACTAAAGAAATACCAAGTGCAACCAGCCAGATCTTCTGTGGGAAGTTCTGGGTCTGGAAATCTTCCCTGATACTCCTGTGCACTGCACTGCAGAAGGAGGCTTACCCTGTTATGTGCTATGAAGATTTCTCCTCCTCTCAGCTCTCAGTATTCTCATATTCCACTCAGCCGGTAACCTCCCTCTCCCTTCTCTCCCCTACCCGTGCCAGCTGCAGGCAGTGCCCCCAGCCCTGCTGCGCTGGGCAGAGGAGCTGCTCCTGGGCAGAGCTGGCTCTCTGCAGCGCTGCCCGCTTGCCAGGAGCTCCCCTTGGGCCCAGGAGCCCGGCCCAGCTCAGCAGCAGAGGCCCAGCCCAAGGCCTCCCTTGCTCTGCCCCCCACCAGGCTCCCTGCCCATGGCCCTGGGGCTGCAGGGGAACCTGCTGGGAAACAGCCTGAAGGGATCCCTGGGGTTCCCTCCCTCACCTGGCACACACACTTCTTCACACCTGGGTCATTTCCCCTAGCAGAAAACCACTCCTCGAAAGGAGTGAAATGCTTTCAAAGGGGGGAAATGTTAGTAATAGAAGAAGAAATAATACAATATTGTTTAATATGTTACATTTGCGATGTACTGTTCCGAGGCTGCGCTTGGAAGAAAGGTGCAAGGGTACATATGAGATATGTGCAAGGGTAACATGAGAATGCACCAATTCATGATGAGGAGTAAGGAGGATTAAAAGAATGCTCAATTTGCAAGACATCTGGATAACTGGGGCTTCTTGGACCCTGGGAACTGGATCAAACCAACCTTGCGGTTTGGACTGAGACCAAGGGCTCAGAGAGCATGCGTGAGAAGGAAAGGTTAAAAAGTTCAACTCTGATAAGACATCTTACTTCATCCCGACGACCACCCGGACGACCACCAGAGAGTAGTACGCAAGCGCAGAAGGACTGATAAGATAACTAGCATACGAAGCGAGGCTAGGCGGAGTTAGGAAATGAATATGCATAGATGAGTTGTGAAACCTAATGCATATGTAGTATCTTAGGAGATAAAAGAGAGCTAAGAGAACAAATCAAACGAAGTTAGATTTGGGCAGGCTTGCCCCTAACTTCCGGCGCCTAATAAAGCACCTTCATGTAATCACTTTGTGGATTATGTGTTTTCATGAACGCTAACAATAAGACATCTTACTTCATCCCGACGACCACCCGAGAGTAATACGCAAGCGCAGAAGGACTGATAAGATACGAAGCATACGAAGCGGGGCTAGGCGGAGCTAGGAAATGAATATGCATAGATGAGTTGTGAAACCTAATGCATATGTAATATTTTAGGAGATAAAAGAGAACTGAGTGAACAAATCGGACAAAGTTAGATTTGGGCAGGCTTGCCCCTAACTTGCGGCGCCTAATAAAGCACCTTCGTATAATCACTTTGTGGATTATGTGTTTTCATGAACGCTAACATGCCCACCTCCCTGCCCTCTGCCCAGCGCAGTCCAGCAGCTCAGGCCGGGCTGGCCCCAGGGCAGTGTCCGGAGCAGGCTGCTGCAGGGCTCTGGGCACTGCCACCACAGCCCCAGCCCCTCTGAAGGGCACAGCAGCTCCTGGGGGCACAGAGGGCTCAGCCCCACAGATGGGACATCCAAGGCACAAGACAGCCCCCGGGAGGCCCGCAGCCCCTCCGTGCCATCCCTGGGGGTCTTCAGGCAGCTCCTCCTGCCCCAGGGCCAGGGCAGCCGGGCCCAAGCTGCTGCAGCCAGAAAGGGTTTGCTGGTCCCGTTACTTCCTCATCAGCTGCGATCCGGTCTCAGACAAAGAAGAGGCTGTAGCTGCATTTAGTTTGCTTAAATATGCCGAGAGCCTGGGGATAGCTTCTGCCGAGAGGCAAAACCCCTCTCTCAACAGAAGGGACGAGGAACAAAGCCTTCATCCTGTTAGCCTGATCTCACAGTGATACCCAGGCACAAAGCTGCAACAAGTAGCATTCCAGGAGCATCCGGCCCTATTGCTTCTTGTGCAACTGAATGGCCGCCTTCCTGAGCCTGTCGGGCTTCTCGGGCGTTCGACACCGCAAAGAAAAGGGAAGACGAGGTGGTGAGGCACAGGGAGCGAGCAAAGGCAGGGGCGGGCAGGGGCGGGCAGGGGCGCCCCGGGCACACAGGCCAGGTCCCCCCCTCAGGCCCCGAGACGCCCCCAGCCCGCCCACGACTCCTAAGATGGCGGCGCCCGCCCTGCCTGGTCAGGCGGTTGCACGGTTGCCATGGCAGCGAGCCCCAGCCAGCCGGCAGGGGGTGGGGCTCCGTTTGCCTGGCGGCTCTGGCAGCCAATCGGAGCCCGGGCTGAGGAGAGGCGAGCCCTGAGGGAGGAGCGGGAGGGAGGAGCGGGAAGCACTGAGGGGAGGCAGAGGCTGTGAGGGGTGGCTCCCAGAGCCCCGGCAGCGTGAGGGCAGCCGCTGCCCGGCCCTGCGTCGTGCCGTGGCGTGTTGTGTACCTTGGGGCGGTTCCCCTGGCCTGGGGACAGGCCGTGGGCAGCCCCAGTCAGGGGGAGACTGGCCCTTTAGCCCCGGCTGGGGTCTCGGAGCTCTTCTCGAGGACTGTTTCCTGGGAGAGCCTCGACGGTTCCTGGGATGGCGGAACCTCAGGCAGCACCGAGCGATTCTCGGAGAGGACCCCGATCCCCGGCCTGAAGAGCCCCTGAGCGAAGACCGCTGCTTTTTAAGTACAAGGGCAGTCTTTCAGAAATTGTTGGCCCCTGCCCGTGAGACACCGTGGAAGCTGCGCAGGGCTGTGGTGCCCGACAGGTAGGTACCTATCAGGTCCAGCAGTGGTACCCTCTTCCCTTACAAATGGTCTAGTGAAGGAGGAGCATAATGCTGTGCGCTGGGGCAACAGAACATTTGCTAAAGCATTTAAAGAAGTCATTTATACTCAGGACTATGGTGGAGACTATTAGGTCGGTCACCGAAAGGTGTGACATATGTTGGAGAAATAATCCGATAAACATGCAAAACTCCACTGCTGAGGGGCAGGCGCCTGGAGAGTATTGGCAGATAGACTTTACCGGACTGCCTAGAAAAGGGGGGCTGAAGTATTTGTTAGTCAAATTTGTTAGGTGTGGCCTGCAGCTCCCACAGGCCTCTCAGGAATGTCCCAGGAATGCGTGCGTGGTGTTTTTCTGGGGTGCTTGTGTATGCCTGCATGTGTCATCGCCTGGGTGAGGTGCTTGCCAAGAGGTTGTGAGCTGGCTGGCCTGGAGCCTGAGGTGTCTTTTCCTTGCTTTCCAGGGACTGAGGCTATCTGGGATGCTGTATGCGACTACATTCCGAAAGAGCTGAAGCGGGATAAGGTGGGCCGGTGTCGTGGGCCCTGCATGAGGCAATCCCTGCCCGAGCAGCATGGCGGTGCACTGAGACTGCCCAGGGTGCCCGGAGCAGCTTCTTGGCCAGCTGGGAGAGAAACCAAGGCCAGATGTGCTCTGCCTCTCAGGTGTTTGGCACACCCTAGGGCTTCCCTCTTCCCTGCGGTCTGAGTGGGGAGGGCGAGCAGAGAGAGGGGGGAATATCCTGGGTCCGTGCCTAGGACAATTGCTGGGAATCAGTGCCAGGTCTAATCCGTGTGCTGGAAACCTCTGGGCGCTTCTCTAGCCAAGGGATGTTGGCAAATGCTGTGAGGGGGGAGACGAAAGAAACTGAGGATGCGGCTCTTTTGCAAAGCTTTCCAAAGTGCCCCACCTTGCCCCATTGTCCCTCAGGAGTGGGCAGGGCACAGAGCAGTGTCCCCCTGCTCTGACAGCCATCCCTTTTCCCGTCTCTCAAGAACTCCCTCATCGGCCTTTCTGTCTTTTCTGTGTGCAGGGCGTTTGGGTTGCGGGACTCGGGACCTTTGGTGTTGTCCGAGAGCAGTTCCATGGCAAAGAAGGGCTGCTCTTGGTTCGAAGACCTTTCTTCCAGCTGGACATCGATGAGTTGTGGCTGGAGGAGATCTACTGTCCCACTGAGCTCCTCCCTGGTGAGAAGGCAGCAGCCCCCCTCTTCCTGCCCCATGTCCGGAACGGTTTGTTCTCCCTGCTCTTTGGAAAGGCCTGGGAGAAGTAGAGGATTGTCTCCAACGGTCAGGGTACAGCTTGAGTTCCCCCAAAAGAAACCGTGCCCCAGGAGCTCTTTCTCTTAGCGACCCTTTCTCTGGGAACTTGTTCTGAATGTTGCAAGCAACTTGGGCTTGCCGTGTCGCTGAGGATGTTGCTTCTCCTTGCAGATGGTGTCAAGATTGAGCCGCTGAAGTACGTGCAGCTATCGCGAGCCACCTCCTTCCCGCTGCACGTGGCGAAGAACTGCGTGCAAGAGACCATCCTCTTGTACTGCTTCCTCGTGAGGAACAAGGAGCACGTCCCCTTTGCCGTCAGGGACATTGGAGTTCTGCCACGCGAAGATGGTTTTCTGTGCGTGAAGTCTTATCTAGACTGCGTCAAACGTCCGGAGAGCGCCGCGGGCCTGGTTGCACTGCTCCACAGCGTAAGTTGGTGAGGTTTTGGGGGCTACTTCCATTTCTTTGGGAATCCTAGCAAAGGGTGAGCAATCTGACTGCTATTGGCCAGCCCGAACATGGCAGGCCAGTCAAATGCCTTTCCCCACGCTTGCCCCCTTAGCTGCTCTCTCCACGAGCAAAGAGAGTTTCTTCTGAGCGTCTGGATGCTTGCCCCTGCAAAAAGCCTGGCAGTGTTACTGTACAGCCTCCATATTCTGCCATTCTTGTGCCCGTGCTGCCGCGATTCCCGTCAGAGAGAATTGCCTGCATGTGGAGGGGAATTTAGGCTACCTTCTGTGGTGCTGCGGGAAGACTGACAACAAACCCCATGCATGGACATGACGGAAAAGGGATGCCATGCCTTGTGCGACACCAGGAGGATTACTGCCAGCAAGCTGCAACGGGTAGGAGGCCAGCCTTCTTCAAGCCCGTGTCATCGTTTGTTTTCCAGGTTTCATCTGACTGTGAGGAGAAGGCCGGAGGCCAAAGTTTCCACCACCTCGCAGGAGGAAGCTGCAGGAGAGCGCAGGATCAGAAGAGGTAAGGGAACAGGTCCCTGCTGTCTGGGGGTGGTCCCTGTCCCGTGCTGGCTGACTTGAACCAGGTTAAAAGGCAGTGCCCACGCAGCTGCTCGGAAGAGCTTCCTCCTTTCCTAGTTTCAGAGTGCCATCCTGGCAACCTGCTGCAGAGGAGGAAGTAGCTTTCCCTCCCCATCCTGACAAGCTGGGAGCCAGGCACAAGGCAGCAAGATGTGGAGAAGAAGCCTTCTACCAGGTGAGACCCCTGGGGGAAAGGAGGAAGGAGCCCCTTGCAGCCACACTGGAGAGATGTCCCCTTTGGACCCACCAGCCGCAGGGTGGCTCCTGACACACGTCCCAGCGGAGGCCGCTCTCTCAACGGATGGCAAGCGTGCAGCACGTTTGCCTGAGACTGGCACACCAGCTTCATTTTCCAGCAGGGCCCCGATCCTTGGGGGAGCTGAACGCAGAGCCTTGTTGCAGAAGCTCTTCTCCCTTCAGGAGCCCCCCCACATTGCAGCAGAGCCCATCTTCTTGTCTGTGGGAGCAAACGTCCCCTGCCTTCATTCTAACATGTCTCACCGTGTCTTAGGATTGCCGTGGCCCCATCTCCCCTGCTGTTTCTTCCAGCCTAAGGAGCTGTGATACCAGATGGAAAAGTTTCTTTCAGGCATTTTTTTCAAACGCTATCCCAAACGTTGTGGCAGGCACAAGAGAGTGCTGAGGTAGGGAGATGGCATGACTGGCCTCCTTACCTGACGGCTTTCTCCAATGGCTCCGCTGGCTCCCCAGCGATAACCTGTTTTCCACCCATAAGCGCACCGTGTTTCAGGGCCACAGAGGAGAAGCTGAAGTAAAGCCCGGGTGGGCCATAATGGTGTCTCTCGGATCCTGTCCTTGCACAAGACACCGCTCCCCTCCTTCTTCCACCAAAAAGGGCCTGGATACGGGCATCCCGAGCCTTCCTGAAGGCAGGTGGTGCCACAGCTTTGCGTTTGGCTCTCTCTGTCTCCGCTGAAGTGAACACGGCCAGTCCAATATGCCCGCTCGCTGCGGAAGTGCCGTCTGCTGCAGAGGCTGACGCAGCTTGCGAGCGCGGACTGGAGACCGAATTTCCCTGGGCTCATGCAGCCTCCTCCCGGCGTCTGTTTGCAGCGTGCTCCCCCCGTGTCCAGGCAGCTCCCCCGGGACGAAGAAGGCAGACAGGCAGGAAACAGCTCCTCAAGCCAAGTCCACCACCACTGCGCTCCCTGCTCCTGAAGCCTCCAGGAGAGCGCTGCAGGTACCTGCTCTGCCTTGCTGCAATGACTGTGCTGTTTGGGCCTGTACAAAAGCCTCTGTGTGGAGCGATCCCGAGCAGGTCCCTTGGGATGCGTTCGTCTTCACATTTGTTACCTCCTTCATCTCTTCCTCAGGAGACGGAAGGTGGCGTCCCGCACACCTTCCCTGCCTCTTACTGCCTCCCGTGTTGCCATGAGCCACTTCATTTTGACCAGGGGCCATGGAAAAGGAGCAAGGCCTTTCTGAGTCGTTGATGGCAGAGGGCTTTGGTCACCGCGGGCTGTTCAGCTGTGTTTGTCACGAGTTGAGGAGCCTGGCCTAGCTTCAGGGCCCCTCATCCTTGAGGGTCGAAGCACTGCTGACAGACCGGCTGAGGCGAGGGGGCAGGAGTGTGGGTTAGGCCTGAGGGACAGCTGAGACCAATCCTGTCTGCTGTTGTGTTTGTTTTGTTGTTTTTTTTGTTTTTTTTGTTTTTTTCCTCCAGGATGTCTGGAACCTGTCTTCACAGTGGGACCAAACAGACAGCTCATGGCCCACGTACCAAAAGCTACAAGAGCAAGCCCAGGCAGCCATGGCTGCATGGGAAGCCTGGTCTGAGGGGGAGGACCAACAGATACCCCAGGTACTGGCAGTGATCAACACCGCTGAGAACAGCGGCGATCCTCTCTGCCCGGGCTCCGAGGGCGGCAGGTCCCAGGGTGGTGGGAGCAGGACGGGCACGAGGCCGCAGGTCAGGGCTTTTGCTGCTCCTCCCTGTGAGGGAGAGGTTGTCAGCAGAAAGTGAGGGATAAAAGCAGCAGCCAGACGTGGGCTGGCAGCGCCGAGTCGCCTGGTTCGCAGGTCCTGCTGCAGGGTCCTTTCAAGAGGTCCTCTGGGAAAGAGCAGCTGTACGTCCAGTCCTGTTTGATGAGAGGGACTTCTCCTTGCAGCGATTCAACAGCCAACATGCTCGGACTCCCCATCCTCCAGCCCAGCCCAGGAGCAAGGTCAGGAAGAGGTGGAGGAAGGCTGAGAACCCTGCCCCAGCAGAGGAGTTGGGAGCAGCAGGCAAGCTGGAGAGACTCCAGCCTGAGTAAGTGTGTGCCGGCTCCGTTCCCGTCGTGGGGCACTGGAGTAGCTCTTGAGTGATGTCAGGACATGTCCAGGAGCCTGGTCCCTGAGTCCTGGGGTTGCCTGTGACACCCTTTGATTCCTCCTAAAGCGGGCATGACCTTGGTTACCGCCAAGGCCTAAAACTCACCACAGGTTGAAAGGGTGGGTGCACGTGGCACCGCATGGGTGCAGGGTCTGGATTGTAATGGGTAAAGCCTTGTTTGTTCATTAAATATTGCTGATGGGAAGGTTTTCAATGGTTAACTGCTTATACCCCCAATGTCCTGTTGAAGGAAAAAAACAAGTATAGGAATTTCCTGTTAAGTTAACAATTGCAGTAGAAACCAGCTCCAAAAAAGGGCAAAATGGCATTCCCCCTCACATGAGAACACACATATCAGCAGCAAAGTCACGACCCCGACGCAGAGGAAGACAACGATCTTCATCCCCACGACCACCAGAGGACTGACGAAGACCCCGTAGCAACAGGCCTCGCAGTCGTAAGAAGACACCAGGATGTGCCACTAAACCCGGAACTACTAGGCTATAAATGGAGACTCTGGCGGGCTTAGGTGCGCGCCGTTGGCGGAGCAGGAGACTCCCCGGCCGCCCAGCGCTGTTTTACTTATCGCTGCTTGCTGAGTTGCTCAAATAAATAGAAATTCGATCTACCTTACCCACGATGTGTCGGGAATGATTTCTACCAAAACTAATGTATAACATGGATGAGGGGAGAGGCAGAAGGGGTGTCTGACAGAGGCTGAGGGATCCCTTTCTCCTGTTGTTGCAGCCGCCTTTCCCCACGAGCACTCCAAGTTTTGGAAAGGTTGGAGCCGCATCGCCATCAACAAAGTGTATTCAGAAATGTTGCGGAGGCAAACCGGCTGCGGCAAGAGCAGCAGCAGCAGCAGCTCCCCCGGTAAGTATCTCCAAAAAGGGATGGTGCTTCCCGCTGCTGCAAGGCCCATCCTTCCCCTGGGGGCAGCACTGGGAGAAAGAGGGCACGTCTCCGACACCCCTCCCGAGACGGACGCAGGCTTTGGAGACTCTGGAGACTTTGGGACTGGAGCTCCCTGACACCTGACGGGGAGCGGCTGGGCACCCAGAACAGGCTTTCCCATGTGGGATGTGAAAGTCCTGTCTGAAAACAGAGGGGTCCCCTGGATGGCTGCCTCTCCCCTTTCCAAAGCCGAGAGGCTGTCCTTCCTTTGGAGAGCGCTGACGCCAGGACACCTTGCCCTGAGGGGGAATACCTGTGCAGAATACCCAGGGTCCTCCGCTCCACCTGACCCAGCCCCAGGCTGGTGAGCTGCACCCCTGGGGACCCTGTCGTGAGCTCGGGCACGAGGCATCTGTCTCACTTCTCGGCAGCCTTGAAGCTTCCTGGGAAGCAGACCCCTACGTGCACGGCCCGAGCTAAGCCTGCAGTATTTCTCTGTGTTCAGCCTGTACACAACCTGCTCATCCTCTTTTTTCTTTTGACTCCCTAGCGCTAGATGCTGGTACCGCAGTGGAGGGGAAGGTGCTGGGAATGGCGACGGCGGCAGCAGCGGAGCTCTGAGCAAAGGGGCTGGGAAGCTCTCCCGCTTTCCACCCCTGAATGGAAAATAAAGAGCACCGGGGCTCTTCCCAAACAGACTGCTTGTGTCACTTCATCCACCCTAGACTTGAGTACGCATAAGCTGGATCTCTGCTTTGAAAGAGGAATGTGGGTTGAAAGGAGAGCTCTTTCCAAGGCTCCCATTGCTATGCCTGCGCTGTCTTAAGTGTGGCTTCCCGTCATGATGCTCATCGCTGCCAGTTGCGCGCATTTCCAGGGCAGAAGTCTGTGTCTCAGCCCACGTCCCCATAGCTCCCTCCTAGCTAGGGGAGCTCCGTGGCAGACCTGGAGGGGAGGCCCATGGGGACGAGGAGCAGGCAGAGGCATGGGGAATCTGAGGGCATGTGAAAGGACTCTCAGGGCCAGGTGTGCGGGTGTGTATGTGCTTGTGAACCCCGAGAGTGCCGTGTGTGTGCCTGCAGCAGTGACCTGCTGTCTCTGCCAGCCCCAGGGCAGGAGGGGACTCGGCTGTCTGTGCCTGTGTGTTACGTGAGGCCTGTGTGTGGGTGCTGTTGCAAGCAGCGCCTTGTCTGTGGTTGTCTGTGTGGCCGGCTGTATCAGTGTCCTCCCTGGGTGTCCCTGGCACAGGTGCTCAGCTTCGTTACTGCTTGAACCTGCAAAGGGGAAACTGGCGGCGGTGTCCCTGAGCCTGGGCGCAGACCGGCCTGGGCGGAGACCAACCCCCTGGGCTGGGGACCCTGGGCACTGGGCTGGGTTCCAGCGGCCGTGCAGGACCATGCTGGGTGGTATCGGTCTGTACTGGATCATGAAGAATGCTATCAGAGCAATCTTGGCTTCACTCCATTGTTTTAGTTATTGCTGAGAAGGGCTTGCACAGTTTTAAGGCCTTTTCCGTTTTTTTTTTATTTTTTTTTTCACATTGCCCTGCCAGTGAGGAGGCTGTGGTTGCAAAAAAGCTGGGAGGCAACACAGCCAGGACATCTGAGGCAAACTGGCCAAAGGGCTATTCCCTAGCATATAGAATCATAGACCGGTTTGGGATGGAAGGAATCTTAAAGATCATCAAGTTCCAACCCCCCTGCCATGGGCAGGAACACCTCCCACCAGACGAGGTTGCTCAATGCCCCATCTGTCCTAGCCTTGGACACTTCCAGGAATGGGGCATCCACAGCTTCTTTGGGCGACCTCTTCCAGTGTCTCCTCACCCTCACAGTAAAAATCTCTTCCTTACCTGAGTCTATCCTCAGCCTGTCTTCATAGGAGAGGTACTCCATACCTCTGATGATCATTTTTGTGGCTCTGCTCTGGACCAAGTGCAGGTCCGGGTCTCTCTTGTGCTGGGAGCCCTGCTATTCCATCCCCCGGACTCTGGAGGGCAGAGCAGAGGGGGAGAATCACCTCTCTCGCCCTGCTGGCCACTCTGCTTTTGATGCAGCCCAGGATACAGTTGGATTTCTGGGTTGCAAGTGCATATTGCTGGCTCCTGTTGAGCTTCTCATCGACCAGTACCCCCACGTCCTTCTCCACAGGGCTGCTTTCAAGGTATTTCTCACCTAGTCTGTACTGGTGTTTCAGAGAGCCCCTCTGCTCATGCATTAGATTGGGAGGCTGGGCATCTGGTTTGGATTGTTGGAAGCCCTAACTTCAAGAAGAATTCAAATGGAGCGTTGGACATGTAGAACAGTAAAGAGGCATTTTCTCCTGCTTCTGTGGTAGGCAATGGGCATAGCTGAAACACATCTGAAACAAAACTATTACCAGCTCGTACCGTTCCAGACAGACCCTTGATGATATATGGGTCAACCCCTGTGCTGCCAATTGTACAGACCTCCGAGTATTATTTTTTCAAAGGCAGTTAAACTTAATAAGCAATGACTTTTACTGGAACACTGAAGAAAGTCTATTCATCGAAGGCTGCATCTATATTAGGTGTGGAGATGGAGCAAGAATGTAGTTTTGCAACAAATGAATATTACAGCAAGGAGTATTTGTTATTGGTGCTCTGTGAGTGAATGAATGAAGTGGCCCTGTGGCTGCCACACCTTCTGTGATGATGGTAGCAAGGGAGACCCATGTTCCTGCTGGAGCTCTTTCTAGACTGTGAATTTATCCAAACTGTGTTGTGTTCCCTTGGAGGTATAGCAACAAGCAATGTAGTCCAATTGGAGAAGATCAGTAGATCAAAGCAGCTAAGGCTAAAGGCCTTACATATTCATCATGTGGTTCCAGCATCTAGGAGCTTTGGACTAGATTCGTTTGGAGCCATTGGACAAAAACGCCTGCAAACTTTGATTCAAATCTATCCGAAGAACAGGTGATTAGTTTGGGTTTTTATATCCCCTTTCGGGGTTGCAATACATTGATCTTGCACCTGAAACAGATCTTTAATTTCTGTTTCTTTAGAGAGAACATTCATTCATGTAGCACTAATCCTCTGTGAAACTGCAACTGGATGGAATAAATGTGATTACTGGAGTTTTATTGTAAAACTACATTCTTGCTCCATCCCAGCATCTAACAGAGATGCAGCCTTTGAGGAATAGATTTTCCTTAGTGTTCTAAGAAGAGCTGCATCCGAAGGAACTGGGGTTCTCCTAGGACCACTACAGAAATACTTCTGCTCTCCATAGCTTGTCCAGCACAGGTAGTGTTGGTCAGAGCACAGTTGCCTGTGACACTTGGTGCATGACACTTAACATAGACTCACAGTTGACACTGAGGTCAATCTGAAAATGAGAATCGTGTTGGAGATGAGAAGAAGGTGACAGAGATGTACTTAGGGTAAATGAGTAATTTCTGTGCCCGTTTCCTCCAAGCTGAATAAGAACAAAGTGAATTAATTTGACAGTTGTCAGTAACTTAGATCACAATAGATTTTATTTCCTAATTGTTCTGACAGTACATTCTCGTGTCCGCTGTGGGTCTGTTCCGCTTCCTAGAGCAGGCAAGCTGGATTCTGCATTTGTCAGCAGAATTTTACATAAACTTTTCCTGAGTGCAGTCTACATGGATAGAATATAAACTGTGTTTAACTTCCTCCATCCAGCCAAATGAATAAGTATTTTATGTTAAAGGACTAAGCATCTTTTTTTTTTTTTTTTTTTTTTTTCTGGGTGGGGTGGGGGCTGTGGGAAGGGGGGGTCTTTTTTCTAGACCTTACAAAAT
Organism: Anser anser; assembly: GCF_964211835.1. Lineage (NCBI taxonomy): Eukaryota > Metazoa > Chordata > Aves > Anseriformes > Anatidae > Anser > Anser anser. The sequence continues at coordinate 12,598 of NW_028153858.1, read as the reverse complement.
AGATCATGGCAACGTTCTATTGTAAAATATGAAAACAGTTATCTTAAGAAACAAAGATGTATAGCAGCTAAGTGTAGTAACCAGTGAAAAGCGTTTTGCCAGTCGAACTTGAACCAAAAGAGATGGGAGAATTCTGCAGAAAGCAAATAAAGACAGGGAATCAGGGTGCCTCAGTCAATCAGATGTGATGGAAAGCCAGCAAAAGCGTGAGCGCTTTTTTCATCTGCTGTAATAAAAATGATAAGAAAATCTGTTTAATATAAAACAAATTCAATTCAGATGATCAAGCTGGGGACTGGTCTGCGTGAGAATGATACAGAATCTGTGTTAGCTGTTTTAAAGAAAAAGTTAAATAAGTCTGGGTTGCTGTGATATCATTGACGCTGTCTGAAGAAAGTTATTGACCAGGAGGTTTCTTAAGTTTTTCACGGGTGTCTTAGGAGGAAAAGAAATGAAAAACGGAGGGGAGTGAGAGCAGGAAGGCTTATACAGTGTCGAAAAACTGAACATCCCGGGATAAATGCTTAGTTCTACGGAGAATGTATACTAATGCTTAGTTCTACCAGAGCAACTGGCCAAAAGGAAAAGGCTTTTTTTTTTTTCTTTTTTTTTTTCTCAGTGCTCAAGATTGGAATTGGGGAAAAAATGATGGGAATCCATCCGTTTTTCTACTTACCCAATTTGCTTAGGCCCTTCTTAGGAAGGGACGTGCCGGAAAAATTGGATGCAAAAGTTTCTTTGGAACAAGGGAAAATGGAAATCAAAGTAACATCTTAAGCTCTGAAGTCTATCTATCCGCGGCGAGTCCAGAGAAAGCTCCAGATAGGACTCCCTGCAACTGTTGGTGCGCAAGTTAGGTGGAGCTATCCCCCTTGTGCCCGGCGTGGGTGCGCAGCGCCGAATAAACAGACCTGCTTTATAACCATTGTGAGGTTCTAGATAGAGTCTGACTTCCGCAAGTCAGTAGCTGACCAATGCTGTAGAGCTCAGAACAGATGTCATCAACAGACTTCAAGTGACTGATCAGGGAATTTGATTAGCTAATATGACTGATTAGCTCTAACTACCAGGACTAAAAGTTTGGTATTTCTGGAGAAGATCGTGTAGACGAAGGAGTGCTCAAATGATGATGTACTAGTTTTGAAGTCTACAAGTATATTCTACCAAACTTTTTAAGAATAAATTCCATGCTAGGCCAATTGTAATGAAATTTTTCTATTATTTCTACAAAGCTGTCTCAGTTTGAAACCTTGAGACAGTTCAGTGTTGGGTAGTCGTCTGTCTCAAAATGCTGAGAAGATGGGGCTGCATTCATTTGCAAACTGGCTGTCCTAAAGGCCTTAAACTTTGCATTATGTTGAGGCAGTGGTGATCTCAGCCTTCTTGTATTTCTCTGAGTAATGTAGCTCCCAAAAGAGATCCCAAGGTCCAGAAAAGACATGGAAATAATTGGTGGCTTGTAAGGAAAAATCACATTCCATCACACAGCACCACCAGAGCTGTCTGTAGAGTTTAGAAGTCAGCTGAAGTTATTTATGTTTCATCTGAAGGGAGTAAGAAAAGAGCAGTTAATATAAAAGAATGCATGTCTGACAATCATACAAGCGGATGGGAGCCTGTTTTATCTGGGTGTCCTGGTTCCAGTTAGGACAGAGTTAATTTTTCCTCATTCTAGCTGGTAGGGTGCTATGTTTTGGATTAGGATGAGAAGAGCGCTGATAACATGCTGATGTTTTAATTGTTGCAGAGCAGTGTTTACACCAGGCCAAGGACTTTTCGGCTTCTCGCTCTGTCCTGCCAGCGAGCAGGCTGGGGGTGCAGCAGGAGCTGGGAGGGGACAGAGCCAGGACAGCTGACCCAAACTGGCCAAAGGGGTATTCCATACCATCTGGCGTCATGCTGAACAATATATAGGGGTGGCTGGCCGGGGTGGGGGGCCGGCTGCTCGGGGAAAGGCTGGGCATCGGTCAGCGGGTGGTGAGCAATTGCATTGTGCATCACTTGTTTTCTTACACATTATTATTATTAATACTATTATCATTATCACTATTATTATTATTATTGTTATTATTATATTCCTGTCTTAATAAACTGTCTTTATCTCAACTCACCGGCTTCACTTTCCCGTTTCTCTCCCCCATCCCAGAGAGGGAGGGGGGAGGGTGAGCGAACGGCTGTGTGGTGTTTAGCTGCCAGCCGGGTTAAACCACAACACTGGGTCTGTGCATTTTGTATCTGTATGCTGTTGAGGAGATTGTCAGAATTCTGATTAGAGAATAAGGAACCTACAGAAAGTGCAGTACGCAAATGCTGGAGAGCACGGGTCAAAGTTTTACGCTTCCTGGGACTGCCTAGCATATTAAGAGGTCTAGGGAAGAAATGGCTGTGGTTCGACATTAATAGCACATTGACAAGTGTGATTTAAACCTATCCACATCTAAATCAGTCAGCCCTACTGAAATCTTCAAATACTTAAGAGGTAACCCGTAGCCAATGGTGTCAAAAAGTGCTGTGAGATTTGAGAAAGTAACCTGCATTTCTCTCCCATAACAGTTTTGTCCTTGTGTGAGAAGCGAGTGAGGGATTTTGCTGCCCTTGTGTCTTTTGTTTAACCTCTATCAGCACCACAGGTAGTAAACTGCCACTGTCTTAACTAAATGTTACGCCTTTGAGAAACAAATCAGATGGCAAATAATCTGTTAAGAGCTGACTGCCTTCTTCCCCCCAGACAGCTGAGATGCACCTCTTTTTCCCTCTCCCAAGCACTTGCTGCTTTGCACTTCCTTTTCTTTCATTGGAGAGTCAGATAAATCGGTTGCTTTGCACTAGTATATGTTCCTTGGAAAGCCGCTTAAACTCTCTTCAAACACTGCACTACCTATAAATTGATTGCTTCCTCTAAGTGGCGCTTCTGCTCTAGCCGGATCCTCTAAATCCCATTTTACTGCTTCTGCTTACTAAGCAGGTGAGAGAAACTTTCATAACCGGTGAGCAGAGAAGAAGGAGCTGTAGTTCTGTATAAAGGAAATGTTTGGAAGTTTTGAAGATGTTTCCCCTGCTCAGCTGCCATCCCTATGTTAATCAATTGCCTGATCTTTTGCATTACAGCAGAAGTCTTGATTCAGTTATTAAGGAAAGTTATTTCTGAAAATACTCAGCCCCCTCTGTGCATGCCAAACCTTTAATGGCACTGTGCAATACGCACATTGCAGTGATAAATCAGGTTGTGGAATGAATGGCAACATAAATATTTGGCTCCAGATCCAAAATGTCATTTATTTGGCCATTTTATTTAGGGTAGCACCCCCCGCCCCTCCCATTCCTTCCACCTCCCTTCCCTCCCCTCCCCTCCCCTACACTCCCCTCCCCTCCCCTCCCCCCCCCTTACACTCCCCTGCCCTACACTCCCCTCCCCTACACTCCCCAATACTCCCCTACGCTCCCCTCCCCTATACTCCTCTCCCCTACACTCCCCTCCCCTACAATACCCTCCCCTACACTCCCCTATATTCCCCTATACTACCCCTCCCTACACTCCTCTCCCCTACGCTCCCCTATACTCCCCTACACGGCCCTCCCCTCCCCTGCCCTCCCCTCCCCTGCCCTGCCCTGCCCTCCCCTCCCCTCCCCTCCCCTCCCCTCCCCTCCCCTTCCCTCCCCTTCCCTCCCCTCTTGTCCTCTCTTCTCCTCCTCTCCTCTCTTCTTCTCCTCTCTTCCCCTTTCTTTCACAAACTTGAATGCCGAAGAGGGAGAACCGTCACTTCAAATCGCTTCAGTCATTCTCGTAGCTTATATCACTGCCTGATTCATGGGAATCCATCAGCGGTAATCATAAGCGTTGCAGCTGCTGGGTCACTAGTCAAGCAAGAGTCTCAAACTGGGAATCGCTGACTTCTTTCTGTGGCTCAGACAGGTGACTTTCAATTCCACCCTGCCTTGGACACGTCCTTGGACACGTCCTCTTGCTGTGTCCCCACCTACAGTGCAGTTTTGCTTAGAAGCAGAAGCACGGTTTTGAAGTAGTTCCACTACTTCCATTTTCAATGATTTAGCTTGGCTAGCCAAGTGGCTTCTGTAAATAGAACACAGTCAAGAGATTTTGGTTAGAAACAACTAACTGAGCAGTTCCTTTCCACATGGGCAATGAATGTTTACCCTTTCCTAATGGAGACTACAGTGTAAGAGATAATGACAGATCATTCAGAGAGCTTTGAAATAGCCCTTGGGGATGCTTAGTCCAGAGGACCAGAGTAAATCCGTCTAAAATACACCATGGAATCACTCTGAATTACTTCCTAACAGAAGCATGTCCTTACTATGTCTGCTATGGCTTCAGCTGGTTTCAGTGTTCTTCTTCACCTAATACTTCAATTAAGAGTTCTAAAGGAAGACGGAAAGATGGAGAAATATCTAAATCACGGATGAAAAGTGCTTTGAGAACGTTGGTCATTAGCCCCATAAAGCATCAAAGTGCTGTCCTCTGAAGCAAATGCTTTATTCTCTTGATATCGAAGGAGGTAAATAAATCCAATGTTGTAACATTAAGGATTGGTTAGAAAAGTAAACCTTGAAAACAAGTAAAGGAGAAGACCAAGTAAGCAATTGCAGTGCCTGTGGGGTAACTGCAGGGTTAGGCAAAGAACTATTGTGCAATGCAATCTTGTTATAAAAGAAGTATTATGTGAATTTTTACTGTTTTATTTCTTGAGTGTTCTATTTGAAAGGGAGTGAATCTATCAGGATTAGCTGTTTAGTTTAGAAATGTAATGAAAATTGGCTTCTCTTTCCTTTTGAGTTCACCCCTTTTTATAGGATTTTATAATCGAGTAAGTAGGTATTTTTTTAAAACAGGGTAAAAGCGGGTAATTATGTGCACAATTATTTTTAAAATACAGTAACAATAGCAAGGATGAGATGAAGGGTATTTATACACTATTATACTGTCACGGTATGTGCCGTACATTAGTAACAGTCAGAGGATTCATGTTAGTGAACAAAAGATGTCTTTAAATAAGTAAATAAATAATTAAATAAATATGCATATAGGTAGATAGATTGACAGATAGATAGACAGACAGACAGGCACCTAAGAAACTGCTGTGAAGCTTCTTGCTCTCTTTTCTAAAAGTTAAAGTGAATACAGCATCAGGGTGTGTTAGAAACATTACAAGCATTACCTTCAATCCACCACAGGTACACACGAGAGGTCAGTCTGCAGGTTGTGAAGGCAAAGAAACTGCTCTGGTTTGATGTGAAGAACCAAGACGTAAGTTGCTGTCAGAGAAAAGATGCTGTCAAAGTGCGTCACGTCTACGCTAGAGCATCTCTGCCAGCATCTGTAGTGCATCTATATGCACCTATAGTGGAGCATCTCTACTTATCCAGTCTGGGTGATCTTAGGAGCATTCTGAAGCCCCAGAGGAGGGTCTGTTTGTCTTTTTTGCTTTTATAGCCAGTGAAAATTCTTATAATTTTACACAGAGTGGATGAAAAACACTGAGTGTACTTCCAATCTTCACAGCTTCTAAGCAAGTGGAGATGAGGTTGCGGAATAAGCAAATAAAGTGTTGATCTGGAAGCAGCCTAAAGATTGTCTTTAACCAGGGCCTTGCATTCTTCATTTTTATACCATTACTTGCCTTCAAGTGCACGATCATGATTTTATTAACTTTCTACCACTACAGAAATGCACCTGAGTCTTTCACAAAACTTACGGGTGGTAATTGGAAATATTCATCAGCATTCTCTATTTCCTTCTTCATCTCAATTCTCTTCTGGCCTGTGAAGCTTTTCAGATCAGAGATGAAGATCAGCTATAATACAGAGTTTTGGAGACTGCAAAGGAAAAGAAGAATCATACTGAAAACTCTTTTCAGCCTCACGTGCAATCATCAAAGAAAAGAATACCAAAAGGATACTGCTTTATCACGGTAAGCATAAATTTGAGCATAGGTCTCCTATAAGTGAAGCGAGGTTAAACAGGTTCCAAAGAAGGTGAAGGAGCACACCCAAAATCATTTCCATAAAACCGTGGTTTCAAACAAATGGTTTAAAGATTTAGATTTTCTTACAGGTGAAGAATGAAAATATAAAATAAAACAAAATAAAAAATTACCAGGACATACAGTTTTCTTCTAGCTTGCTTTGCTTCATTCAGAATCTGAGTCTTGGGTCACAATCAGGGAGCAGCATTGTACAGAAATGCCAAAGCCTCCCCAAGCTTGTTATATCTTCATCAACAGGGCTTTGATACTGCTGCCTCCTCAGCAACATCGGCAATTTAGTAGGAAAGTTGGTGTCCACCAGGTCAAATTAGGAAGAGGAAATCCCTCTTGCCACAACTTCACACTCACAGCAGAGTTGGCAGGACAGAGCGATGGACAGAGAAGTATCTATGAGAGTGTTAGAAAACAGACTTTAGAACAGATTTCCATCAACCCAGGAAAAATTACTTGCTCATCCCTTCAAACTAAACTCTAAGTAGAAGGAGGTGATCCCAAGCTGCATTCCTGACATCTATGCTGCAAAGTCATCCAATGTGACATGTTACTATACCAGCCTGTTAGGAAGACAAACAAGAGTTTTGAGTTTATGATGTTTGCTTAGAATTAAGCTCAAAGCGTTAGTCCTTTGATATGTTTTTGTCTGCAAGTGTTTTCACTGTTTCCCAGACAATGTCTCCAGCAAGCTAGCTGCTTGTTTCATTTGGCCAGATATTTGGCCATATCTGGCCAGATATTTGCCTTCTTAGTCAATAACCAAATCTGTCAAGTTAAGAACATGTAATTAATGAGAAGGAAATCCTTTTATTTTGATCTGAGTTCACTTTTTTGTTTTTTGTTTTTTTTTGGTTTTTTCTTTCTAGACCAAGAATGAATCACGGAGAACCAGCAAAACTGAGGTGAAAAATGAAATGAAAAATGTTAAGGTCAGGCAGCTTGCTCACTGCAAGTGCTAATCTGGAAGCAGATGGAGTGCATCTTCATACACCACATCCTGAGACGCTCAACAGGTCAGCCCATTTGATGAAGTACATTGCTGTCCTGAATTTTAATGTGACAGGGGTACTTTTAAGTCTCTTGTTTATGCTTTAGTACTTGAGGCGTATGGCAGGAGCACAGCACACTCTTATTTGTCCACCCTTATTTGTTGATGGTGTGTAGGAAAAAGAGAACGTGCAGAGGCCCTCACCCATACATTGCATCTGTCACTCTGTGCAGCTACATCACTGAGCAAAAGTACCAAACGTAATGCTTGTGAAAGGACTTTACACAAACTACAGAATACTAAAACGAAGCATTCACAATAAAAACACATTTTTTGCCTCAGCCAAGCATCAAACCACTTACAGAAGGGCATGGGCCCTCTCTGTGCACCTCAAGGTGGGATCCACAAATCCTCACGTGGTTTCATCACATCCAGCACGCTTCTCTGTCCCTCCTAGCTAAACTTGCACAGAGGCAGCTGCTCCCAAATTGCCATGGTGACATCACTCAGTTCTGTTTCTGAAGTCATCACCGTAGGCGCCTTGCAATGACAACAGAACACTCTCTGTTGCTAATGCGTATGTCTCAGAAACAATTAGAGAAGTGCCACTATCCCCAAGTTGACTTGAATTAGAGTAGTTCAAAAATGATTCTCTGCTACCATACATCCGTGGAAGGTGTGGGATAAATCTTGTCCTTCAGCAAGGATTACAGACAAAAGGAGCTTGATTGTGATACGTTCCCCTTACTTCCAGAGCTGTTGACTTTTTATTTCCGTGTAAGAAAAAAGAAGGTGAACTCAACAATTCTCTTCCTCCGAGTTGGGAATATGAAATAAGCCCAATTATCCAGGAAGCCTTAAAAAGGAAACTATATTTTTCCTTGTTAAACACCTTGTTTCTTCTGAAAAATTTTCCAGTACTTTGCAGCTGCGGTGGTTTTAATCGGGTGGGCAGCCGAGTTCCACCACGGCCACTCTCTCACTCCCCTTCCTCAAAGAGAAAGGGGGAGCAAATGCGATGCAAAGGGCTCAAGGGTTGAGATAAGGACGGGGAGATAGCCCCCTGCCCCTGCTCCACGTGGGGTCCCTCCCACGGGATGCCGTCCTTCCCGAACTGAGCCTGCGGGGGCTGCCCGCAGGCAGCAGCTCTTCAAGAACAGCTCCCACATGGCTCCGTACCACGGGGTCCATCCATCCCCCAGGAGCAAACTGCTCCAGCACGGGTCCCCCACGGGTGGGCGGCAGCTCCCCCCAGCCCCCCTGCTCCTGCATGGGCTCCTGTCCACGGGCTGCAGCTCCGGCCCGGGGCCTGCTCCTGCGGGGGCTCTCCATGGGCCGCAGCCTCCTCCAGGCCACATCCACCTGCTCCACCGGGGGCTCCTCCACGGGGGGGCTGCAGCGTGGAGATCTGCTCCGTGTGGGACCCATGGGCTGCAGGGGGACAGCCTGCTCCACCAGGGGCCTCTTCTCATGCTGCAGGGGACTTCTGCTCTGGCACCCGGAGCACCTGTCCCCCTCCTTCTTCGCTGATGTAAGTGCCTGCAAGGCTGTTTCTCACTCCTCTCTCTCTCCCTGTGAAGCAGCCTTTTTTGTTATTTTTTTCCCACTTCCTTAAATATGCTCTCACAGAGGTGCAAACAACATAGGTTATTGGCTCGGCTCTGGTCAGCAGCAGGGCCTTTATCTGACATGGGGCAGCTTCTAGATTCTTCTTACAGAAGCCACCCCTATGGCCCCCTGCTACCAAAACCTTGCCACATAAACCCACCAGAGCAACCCTTTTGGTGAAGAAATTTTTCCTAATAACCAACCTAAACCTCCCCTGGCGCAACTTAAGGGTTTTTGCTCTTGTCTTGTCACGTGGGGCTTGGGAGAAGAGAACCATTCCCACCTCCCTGTGTTAGTAATAGAAGAAGAAATAATACAATATTGTTTAATATGTTACATTTGCGATGTACTGTTCCGAGGCTGCGCTTGGAAGATACAAAATATATGTGTAAGGGTAACATGAGAGAATGCACCGATTCATGATGAGTTGTAAGGCGGATTAGAAGAATGCTCAATTTGCAAGACATCTGGATAACTGGGGCTTCTTGGACCCTGGGAACTGGATCAAACCAACCTTGCGGTTTGGACTGAGACCAAGGGCTCAGAGAGCATGCGTGAGAAGGAAAGGTTAAAAAGTTCAACTCTGATGAAGACATCTTACTTCATCCCGATGACCACCCGGACGACCACCAGAGAGTAGTACGCAAGCGCAGAAGGACTGATAAGATAACTAGCATACGAAGCGAGGCTAGGTGGAGCTAGGAAATGAATATGCATAGATGAGTTGTGAAACCTAATGCATATGTAGTATCTTAGGAGATAAAAGAGAACTAAGAGAACAAATCAGACGAAGTTAGATTTGGGCAGGCATGCCCCTAACTTTCGGCGCCTAATAAAGCACCTTCATATAATCACTCTGTGGATCATGTGTTTTCATGAACGCTAACATTTTGGCGACCCAGATGGGACCTCGTGTTCACTGCTGAGGCGGCTCGCGAACTGATCACGCTCCAGCCGGCACCGAGGAGTTTCTCGGGGAGCCATCGGCCGCGACCGACCCCCGCTGCTCACAACGTACCTCTGAAAGGGTAAGAAAAAGGTGCTTTCTGGTAATCGGTACCGATCTGGTCTGGGAGCCTGCCGGTCAGACGCGGCGAAAGCCACGGACGGTTGGGCTAGGGAATTCCCGTGGTAAGCCTAGGCGCCGTCCATCAGACAGTCGCGAAAGCGCTGCAGGTTCGGCATCAGTGGTCTGGTTTTGCTGCAGGCTCAGCATCTGGTTCGGTTCGGTAAAAGCTATAGCTGATAATGGAAAAACTTAAAAGTATTCTGGGCGGTAATGCTTCAGTTCCGCGATCCTCCCCTTTGGGCTGTTTACTAGCACACTGGAAGGAGGGGTGTTTCGGGCAGGAGTTACGAAAGGGTAAACTGGTTGATTACTGTAATGTTTGGTGGCCACAGTACGAACTAGAAGATCAAGAAAGTTGGCCAGAAAACGGAACCTTACAGTACAATGCTATCTTACAATTAATGTTATTTTGTGAGCAAGAAGTGCAAGGGGCCTCTCTGTGTGATTGCGTGATTGTGTTGTGAGTGAGACGCAGCATCGCTGCGAAGCGAGTGCGGAGTTCCGATCCGCGGTTCCGTATTCTCCGCGAGGGGAGCAGCCGGAGACGAACGAAGCGCATGACAGACCGAAAAGAAGTGCTGCTTTATCCAAATGTTGATTGGTGGTGCCCAATATACGGGCCCGGCGGTGCATCTTGCAATCCTATTTCGTTCTTAAATGTTTTGAGTGTGACAAGGAGGAAGGTGGGAGCATTATCTAAGTAACAGTTTAAAAGTTTCGGTATATTTGCGGTGGTGTTTGGTCGGTTTCCCAAGTATCAGGGGAAGGGGGCTGACTGATTATCAAAGCGGTAGAACGGAGAGTCACTTCTTTGGTGGTTCGGGCTTGAGCCCTGGGAATTTGGTAAGAAGGGGGAGAGCGAATTTATTTAGGCCTCAATACCTTTTAAACCCCCGTCTTGATGGATACACAGGAGTGATTCCTTGTTTTGTGTAGGCTTACTAACAAAGTGCATGAGAAAAATTAGCATTCGGCTTGAAATTCGGCCTTGCTGAAATGTAAATTTTGTGGAAAAGGTGGTATTGTTTGTCTAGAAGACGGAAGGCTGAGTGCTTCAGGTGTTTTTCCGAAGTCCTGTGGATTTATGATTGGAACGGGGCTCATTAATAATCTGAAATAGTGAAGTTTGTATGTGGAGTCTAATCCTAGAGAATTGGGACATTTGAGAAGATTAGGAAAACACAGTAAAAACCTGCAATAAAAAGGTTTGCGTGGAAATTGTAACAAGGGACAGTAATTAATATAAATAAATAAAAGGGAATGGGAAATCAAGGAAATGGGTAATATCCAAAACAAAGACGTTTTAAAGAAAGCCTCCTTGGGTGTATATTGGCACATTGCAAGGATATTGTCGGAACGGGGAGTGGGGGGGGCGCGGAAAGCAAGAGGATTTCCACTAAGTATTGCAATCAATGGTGGCCACTGTATAAACTAAATGGCCACTTTATGGGTCAATCGACTATAACAGTGTCTTGCAATTAATGTTGTTTGTGAGGAGAGAAGGAAAATAGGATGAAATGTTGTATACTGGTATGTTGTTTCAGCATCTTGGAGGGAAAAGGTATGGAATTAAGTTGGCCCCTGACTGAGCCTTTGGTGTTGGCATTAGAAAAGTACAGGCTGGAGGAAGATAAAGGAAGTGTTAAAAGGGTTGTTGAAGGTGTTAAAGGTTGTGTGGCATGTAGTATTTAACAGAGCTCTTTGAAGTTGAATGAGCAGGGGAAGAGGATGTAGGAATGTTAATAGTTCCGCCTCAACCCGAGGCTGAGATCTCGAAATCACGGTGTGAGCCCTCTGGGGCAGAGGGACCATGATGGGTCCGGGAGAGATTTGTCATGGAAACAGAAAAGCAGCTAACTCTTAAAACAACCTGAGTTCATGTGTGAGCTCAGATTGCCAACGGGACCGCTCAGGGAACTTTCAACCATTGCATTCCCCTGACCGACCCCCCCCCTCCCCACTGAGACCCTTACCACCCCGGAAATTATGTAAATACCAAAATCTGTTTAAATTAGGAATTGAGAATCTGTTCCAACAAGGTCCAAAAGAAAACCCTATGGAATTTTTGAATTTTTGGACCAACTTTGAAATGCAATGGAAAAAAAAAAAAAGACAGAAAATTTGGACCTGGCTTCAGAAAACAAACAGAGGCAATTGGCTAGCCTCTTTCTAGGGCAATCGGCCCCTGATATCAGAAAGAATTTGTCTTAGGCTGCAGGATAAACTTACAACAGTCAGAAATGACGGGGACCTGGGGCATCTACCCTAGCAGGTCCACTAGTTGAAATAAAGCTAGGAAACGAAGAGAGAGGCTTGAATTTTTTGTTGTTGTTGGTTACAGGAGCTTCTTTCTCTGTGTTAATTAGTCTGTAAATGTAATAGGAACAACATATTCAGTGTTAAATAGTTTAAAAGGACGATTAGGAACTAAGACAACTACAATAATTGGAGCCACAGGGAAGGAGGAGGAACGGCCATTCTTATAACCCCTTGATTTGCGTTTTGGGGGTAAGGAACTAAACTATGATTTTTTGTATGTACCAGAATGCCCGATTCCACTCTTGGGACGAGATCTATTAGCTAAATTAGATGCAACAATAACCTTTGAGGATGGAGAATTAATAATGAAGGTACCTGAGTCCAAAGTAGGACAAATCCTAATGATCAAAGATAAACCCTTTGTTAATATTCCAAGAGAAGTAGAAAATGCAGTTATACCAACAGTATGGGAAACAGATGTACCAGGGAAGTCGAAACTGGCACAACTGGTAAAGGTGGAATTATAGGAAAGAGCCAAACCTGTTCGAATCAAACAATATCCACTTAAGATAGAAGCTAGGCAGGGGACAGTGAAAATTATTGACAAATTTCTCAAATATCAGATTTTGGAAGAATGTAAATCGGAATACAATACTCCAATTTTTCCAGTAAAGA